>NW_021204780.1:0-1233 GCF_002162155.2 Triticum dicoccoides
CCCCTCGCCGGGATTCGGCTGGATCCCGGCGAGATCCGGCCCGGAACTGCCACGCGCACCCGTCCGGGGCCATCTTCGCTGGCCACCTCGCCGAAGTCAACCATCGTGACCCGGACACGTTCGACCTAGCCTCTGTGAGGTTGTTGCTTTCCCTAAGTCCCTAAGTTTTTCAGCTCATGTGTGCATCTTCTGTGGCTCATAACTTTGTGCGTGTTGCTCCGATTGGAGTGTATGATATGTCGAATTGTTCATCTCCGGATGCTCTTCATGATGGTGTACTTTGCATGCATGTTATTATTCACCTTGATGCCTGAATCATTGTTGCAAAAGTGCTAAGTGATATAACCTGCTGAAATCTGCTGTAACATGTCATTTTGTCTTTTTCATAGCATTTTGTGTGTTTTTCTTTGGAGCAACATGCCTAAATGTTTTAGAAGGATAATAATGCCGTCTTTGCAGTGGTGTAATCCATTTATCATGATATGCCTTGTGGTGACTAGCACAAGCTTGCCAAGTAGGGTACTTGTTGTTACTGTTATGCTAAGTCTGAACTGTTATATTGTGATGCCATGTTTGTCTATTGCTAACATCAAATCTATGGATAATCTGGAGATGTTCATTGATCAAGTTTTGATGCACATATTATGATCTATCCATCCCTACCCTTGTTTTTAATTATAACATGATGTACCTTATTATTTTGGTGATAGAGGCGGGGGTGTCCCGATCTTTCGATGAGATGATAACTATCGATTTGGTGGAGACGACTTTGACGATCCGACTACAAACATGCACGACGTTGCGCCTTAGCAATCGCTAAACCAATCTCCTGAGGTTACTGACGATTCCGGAAGCACGGTCAGCCTGACCACGAAGGTCTATTCCTGCAAGCAATCAAAGAACGAGCAAGAATATGATAAAGCAATCTGAATATTGCAAATATATATGAGGTATTGATAATGGTGGGGATCCGTAAGCGGTCTTGGTCTGGTCGTTGGACACAAACGAAGTACACGAAGTTGCAATGGCTAACTTTTAACTAAACAAATCCCAAGGAAAAGCTACTAGATGGATCTACTTATATAGGAGCAAGGGGTGGCGGCCAAGGAGGTGGGAGGACGTCCCAAGGCAGCCTAAAACTAAATCTAGGTCGTACAAGGCCAATGGGCCCAAGTGGAGGTGATGTAACACCTTTGGACTTGTAGTTTGACTCGGATTCTGCTGCAGCATCAG
>NW_021204781.1:0-1184 GCF_002162155.2 Triticum dicoccoides
TGTCGCGTGATCTGGAAATCGAGAACAATGCAACAATTACTGGACTCGGACTAGGACTGGTGGCGGAGATGAATCTGGTGGAACTCGGACTGGTGGCGGAGATGAATCTGGTGGAACACGGACAGGTGGCGGATATATGTTGCAGGTGAACTCGGATTGGCGTGATGGCGGCGGATATGTGGTGGCGTATATGGATTCGGATTGGCGGTGAATATGTGGTGGTGGTATATGGCAACAGCGACGATGATGATGCGGTGGTGATATATGGCAGCGGCGACGTGACAACCTGTGAACAGAACTCGAAACTCTAAAAGACTAGACGCTAAGACCAGCAACTGGACATGACGATGCAACCGCAAATTCAACAAAGCAAATACAGAAAAGATTATGCAAGGCTCAGATTGGTTCGGATGGGATGAACTAACCCTAATTTTTTTTGGCTTTTTCGTGGACTATAGGTCTGAAGAACAGACTCGATCTAAACTACGAAAAACTGTAAAATCTCACCGAGCAACCTGGAAATCTGATACCACTTGATAGAGACAAAGGTGTCCCGTCTTTCGATGAGATGATGGATATCACTTTGGTGGAAGTCGACTTTGACGATCCGACTATGAACGTGCGAGGACGTCGCGCCTTAGCAATCGCTAAACCAACTCCGAGAGGTTATTGACCACGCCGGAGCACGATCAACCTAACCACGAGGGTCTGTTTCCTGCGAGCAAACGAAGAACAAGCAAGAAACTAAGATTGCAATCTGGATATTGCGAATATAAGATGAAAGCTTTATTGATCAAGGTGGGGTTCTGTGACGCCTTTGTCTGGTCGTTGAACACAAACGAAGTACGCGAAGTTGCAGCTATGGCGAACTTTTAATCTAAACAAAACCCAAAGTCTAAACGGTGCCCTAAGGGCTGTATATATGGAGGAAAAGAGGGGGAATTTCGTGGCCCTTGGTGGAGGGGTCCGAAATCAACCCTATCTCTTGTTTCCCCACACATACGGACTCTAAAAATAGCCTATACTTATGTATTTCGAAATTACATGGGCCTGGCCCAATAAAAAGGTGACGCAGCACCTATAATAGCCTCGGGACGAAATTTATGAAGTGGCATCTTGTATATTTCGTCCAAGGCTTCATGCACCCATTATGGTGGCTTCAAAGTCCTGAAATCATCACTTGT
>NW_021204782.1:0-1371 GCF_002162155.2 Triticum dicoccoides
ACTTGTTTTTGCAGGGTATGCTATGTGATGTGATATGGCCAAAAAGGATGTGATGAATGATATATGTGATGTATGAGATTGATCATGTTCTTGTAATAGGAATCACGACTTGCATGTCGATGAGTATGACAACCGGCAGGAGCCATAGGAGTTGTCTTTATTTATTTGTGACCTGCGTGTCAACTTAAACGTCATGTAATTACTTTACTTTATTGCTAACCGTTAGCCATAGTAGTAGAAGTAATAGTTGGCGAGGCAACTTCATGAAGACACGATGATGGAGATCATGATGATGGAGATCATGGTGTCATGCCGGTGACGATGATGATCATGGAGCCCCGAAGATGGAGATCAAAAGGAGCAAAGTGATGATGGCCATATCATGTCACTATTTGATTGCATGTGATGTTTATCATGTTTATACATCTTATTTACTTAGTACGACGGTAGTAAATAAGATGATCCCTTACCACAATTTCAAGAAGTGTTCTCCCCTAACTGTGCACCGTTGCGACAGTTCGCTGTTTCAAAACATCACGTGATGATCGGGTGTTTTATTCAGACGTTCAAATACAACGGGTGTTGATGAGCCTAGCATGTACAGACATGGCCTCGGAACACACGCGAAACACTTAGGGTTAACTTGACGAGCCTAGCATGTACAGACATGGCCTCGGAACACGGAGACCGAAAGGTCGAGCATGAGTCGTATAGAAGATACGATCAACATGAAGATGTTCACCGATGATGACTAGTCCGTCTCACGTGATGATCGGACACGGCCTAGTTCGACTCGGATCATGTAATCACTTAGATGACTAGAGGGATGTCTATCTGAGTGGGAGTTCATAAGATGAACTTAATTATCCTGAACATAGTCAAAAGGTTTTTGCAAATTATGTCGTTGCTCACGCTATAGTTCTACTGTTTAGATATGTTCCTAGAGAAAAATTAGTTGAAAGTTGATAGTAGCAATTATGCGGACTAGGTCCGTAAACTGAGGATTGTCCTCATTGCTTCATAGAAGGCTTATGTCCTTAATGCACCGCTCAGTGTGCTGAACCTCGAACGTTGTCTGTGGTTGTTGCGAACATCTGACATACACGTTTTGATAACTACGTGATAGTTCAGTTAAACGGTTTAGAGTTGAGGCACCAAAGACGTTTTTGAAACATCGCGAAACATATGAGATGTTTTGAGGGCTGAAATTGGGATTTCAGGCTCGTGCCCATGTCAAGAGGTATAAGACCTCCGATGACTTTCTTAACCTGCAAACTAAGGAGAAAAGCTCAATTGTTGAGCTTGTGCTCAGATTGTCTGAGTACAACAATCATTTGAATCGAGTGGGAGTTGATCTTCCAGATAAGACAG
>NW_021204783.1:0-2005 GCF_002162155.2 Triticum dicoccoides
CACGGTGGCATGCTCCTTCCTGAAGGCATTGCTCGGGGGCTGCTCAAGCGGCGGTGGAAGTGGCGGCGGTTCGGTGTCGACGTATGCATTCTGGTCAGCTTCATCTTGGAGGCTGCGGCGACGTAGGCGACGCTCGTCTGGTGGAGCTACTGCCGATAGTCGAGGCATCGTCGGCAGTCTGCGCCATCAAGTTCGGGATGCTCAGGGGGAACCCCCAGATCCGGGTCTTCCGGATCGGATGATGATGGCGTTCTATCACTTTCTCTTCTGGGGGCATCGTCTTGGAGCAAGTGCTGGCTGGAGGGATGGTGGAGCGGTGTTTCATCTCACACATTGATGGCGGCGGAGATCGATGGCATGGCGCTGTGGAGACTCGGCGTCCGATGCGCGGAGATGGGCTCGCGCAGGAGGAGGTTGCTGTCCGGCGTCATGGTGACGTCGATGGCAGAGTGGCCAGACAAGGTAGAAGCCTCAATATGATTTGAAGACCTGTGGAAGATGGCGGCGACGACACACGAGTGCGTCTGACCGGATTGTGCCCCAGACCCGGTATGTGGCTCGGCTGGGGCTTCCGAATGAGTTTCGGCTTCCGGCTTTTGATGTTAGGCTTAGGTGAGTGGTTTGGGTAGTGGCCCAGCTAGCACCCCTTCATCAATTTGGATAGGAGTAGCGGCATATGTTGCCAAGATGGTGGATTCAGGCACATTGTTATAATACTTTGTAAGGTGCTCGAGAATAATCAATAAAGTGGCTGTATGCATCTCTCAGATGCAGAGGCCGGAAGTCATCCTCCTTTTTTAAAAAAAACTGGCGTACCTTTGGCTCCGAGTATTTGTTTCGGCGGGGTGGGGATGATTCCTGTGTGTTGGCGCCTGGCGGTAGCGACCGTCTGGCTGGGCGGTGCTTTCACAAAGGAGGCGACATGTCTAGACAGTCATTCCACGAATGAGGCGAGAGGATCTCGATCCAAAAAGACCAACGGACATTCTGGGGAGGCCGAAGCTGAAAAATAGATGATGTTTTCTATGCCGAAGAGGAAGAAGATGGGCAAGAGGTTTAGCACTGATAAATCTTTTAGCCACTCGTCTCTCTATCAGACTCTACGTTGATGCTTGCAACTTGGCACGTGAACCAAGGCTCTGTGTAATATTAGCTGGGAAGGGTATATGCATGCATGTCATGGGAAGCCGCGTGCTCATGTGCAAGCAAACCTGCGGGAGTTCTAATAAAAGATTCCAGTTTAGATACATGAAACCATGGGAAGCTAGCAAGATATTTCGTGGTGGACTACGTGCAGTTGCATTGTGGAAAAAAAAACGATATGAGCGTTCCTGAATCTTGGACGCCACACACAATCAATCGGCGGCAGCGTTCCTGAGTCCCTTGCTCTGTTTATATGCTGCTACTCCACACACGCAACGTACGCCTATAAAAGAAACAAACAACCACATGTCATGTCGCCATGGCCATGCTAAGCTCCACCAAATGAAGAAGAGTCAAGACAAGCTTCATGCATGTATCCATTCACGCTGATATCTCTCTCTAGGTACGAGCATGCATCCATCAATCTCTTGCTTTATTTGGTGACATGACATCTATACTAGATAAGCTTTGGACTTCAGGTAGTCCTTAGCTAGCTATAAAAAAAATATGTATTTTGATTCAAAATAAATTGCTCTTCTGATTCTACTATTTAAAGCTAACTCAAAATGGATTATATACATGGAAAACCTAGCGTTTAAGAGCATCTCCAACGGCCGCGCCAAACGACGCGCGCGCGGTAAACGCAGCTTTTAGCGCGCGCGGAGCGTTTTGCCGCGCTCCAGCGGTGGCGGGATAATCACACACGCGGGAATCGTTTGCGCGTGCGCACGAAAAGACGCCAGCTCGCGCCTCATTTTTTGCGCACCGCTTCCGGCGCGCCTATAAAGTGCGGCGCGCACCACGCGCCTCTCCACGCCTCCTCTTCTCTTCTTTCTCTCCCTTTCTGCCACGCGCCGCTCCA
>NW_021204784.1:0-1875 GCF_002162155.2 Triticum dicoccoides
GTTGATTGCCGGCAAAACGTTGAGATACTTTATTTTTAAATTCTCGTAAATACAAAACTCATCTAAAATTAAGGAAACTTGGCATGCTATCATGGAGCGGCATGAACATGCCGTGGTAAAATATTTGTCCCATTTGGGGCTGTTTTGGGTATATGCTTCTCACAAACCAGAGCTTCTCACAACAAGCATGATGGTTTCGGTTGGGAATGTCCCACCTTTGGGGACGAAATGATATCCATTGCCTCTTATTGATTTCAAAAAATTTATCGTGTCAACATAGAACAACAGGAGTGTTGTGTCAATTTTTGTGATTTTTTGGGGTTCGTTTGGACATTTTTATGCATTAACTGTGTTTTCAATGCATTTATGTGCATAATTCAAATTTGAACTACATCCACATGCTCTAATGCATGTAAATTGCTTGAAAGTTCAAATATGTGTCCTTGGTTGCATGCTTAGGTCCCATGTAAGAAATGGGAATGGATGTCAAGCACCCTGCCTCCATCACTCGGCCAAAAACATTGAGATACGTGCTTTTTAAATTCTAGTAAATCCAAAGCTCGTCGGAAATTCATGAAACTTGGCATGCTATCATGGAGCGGCATCGATATGCCGTGGTAAATTATTTGTCCCATTTGGGGTAGGTTTGGGTATATGCTTCTCAAAAACTAGAGCTTCTCACAACAAGCCTGATGGTTTCGGTAGGGAACGTGATGCGGTCATTGGTGTTATAGCTACTAGAAAAGAGAGAAACACCATGGAGATATCCAGGGTCGTGCCATATGTTCAAGATACGGAGAAACACAATAGTATCAGTGCAAAGGAATTGAAAGCTCCAACGCATGCATCTACACAGACTTCGTGTATACTTTATATTGGCTCTGTTGGTATTCAAATTCACTCAGCTGAATTATGGACAGAAGACATCAAGCCAAACTTCATAACACCACCATGTAGTTGTAACCTGGCTGGAGAAATTCCAACTGGGGTTCCACTTTGCTTAGAGTCCTTGTTAAGTTGGGTTAGATGTACGTGATCAGCGTAGCCGTATTATTTTATTAGAAAAACATTGTTTAGTATGGTTAGGAGAGATATTCCTATACGTATAACAGAGATTAGTTGATATAGAGTCCGTGTCGTTTTAGTTTCTCTCGTCGGTCGGTTTGGCCGTGTGACGCCTATATAAAAGGCTGGCTACGGCCGATGTATCAAGTCAGATTTTTGTTTTAGTCGTGAGTTCAATAAAACTACAGAAAACGTCCCATGTCGGGGGACACCAAATATCTTTGTTGTTGATCCGAAGGGATTTTGTTGCTGATCCGAAGGGATTTTGTTGCTGCTGCGTGTGGAGTCGATCTAACCTACTCGACACAAGTTTCTGATCTTACGGTCTTGCATCTTTGCTCGACCAGAATTTCTTGTTCCTGCTGCTAGTACCGTGAAAGATCAGGCCGTCGACGACTCACCATCTAGTCGAGTCTATATCAAGTGGTATTCAGAGCTAAGGTTGTTCACGGTACTATGTTGATCAAGATGTCAACCTCGGTCAACAAGGGTGATGAGGTTGCCGTTGATTCTGAGGAAATAGTACGTCCAGTGTATGCGGATGATATTCCGCAAAATATTCGGGATGGTTTTGACCACACATGCAACTACATCAAGCAATGTCATGATGCGCTCGGCAAAAGAATAGATGTCCTGATCACTCGGTTCGATGGTTTGGCAGACATCATCAATATGCCGGCAACGAATTCTGCACCACCATAGACTGCTCCGGCTGCTCCACTGCATTATGCACCACCAGCTCGCGATGGACATGCCGGCGTGCATGATCGCCGTCTGGCGGCACAACCTCATGCTGGAGATGATGGTTTC
>NW_021204785.1:0-8517 GCF_002162155.2 Triticum dicoccoides
AATTATGGAGCTATGCGCCCGGCGGGCCATGTCACTACTTGGGCTGAGTTCAGTGAGGCTTTCCGTGAACATCACATTCCGGAGGGTCTCATGGACCGTAAACGTGAAGAATTTTGCAGTTTCACCCAAGGCCGACTCTCTGTGGATGCTTACAGCAGGGAGTTTGGTAATCTCGCACGATATGCAACTGAGGAAGTGTCTACCGATGCCAAGAAGCAAGCAAGGTTCCGTAAGGGCCTTAGTCCTGAGCTTCGCCGCGACCTCCGTCTGCATGAGTGCACAACTTTTCAGAAACTTGTCAACAAAGCCATCAGTGCTGAAACTGGTCAGACTGACTATGACGCAACACGCAAGCATGGCCGTGATATGGGTTCCTCATCCGGTGCTGGTCCTCAGAAGCGCCGCGTGTGGGTACCCAACACCGCCCTGCCACCCAGGTTCACACCGAGGCCATCTTTCCAGGCGCCTCGCCCTGTCCAACAGTCTGCACCGGCCAAGTCCTATGGGGGTCCAACTAACAATGCTCCTCCACGTACCAGTTCCGTGACTTGTTTCAAGTGTGGGGAATCTGGTCACTATATGCGTGAGTGTCCCCAGACCAACCCCAACCAGTCTGCTAAAGCTGTTGGCCGTGGCAAGCCGACAGGAAAAATATTCCACGCCAAGCCGGTCACCGCTTCACGTGGCCATGTCAACTGTATCTCTGCCGAAGAAGCTCAAGAGGATCCCAGCGTCGTTCTCGGTACGCTTCTTGTCAATTGCCACCCGGCATCTGTTCTTTTCGATACAGGAGCCTCTCATTCTTTTATATCTGAAAATTATGCTCGTTTGCATAACGTCGCATTCGGTGATATGCCAACCTCTATGGTAATTCAAACTCCGGGATCCAAATGGCAAACTTCTAGAGTAAGCCATGGAAATGAAATCCAAGTCGACAGACTTGTTTTCCTCGCGTCTTTGATAGCCCTTAAATCTTCAGATATTAATATCATTTTGGGTATGGACTGGATGTCGGCTCATCATGCCCAAATCGATTGCTTCTCTAGGACTGTTCAACTCACCCATCCTTCGGGAAAGATAGTCAATGTCTTGACCCGAATAGCTAAGCGACAACTATATTCTCTTAACGCCAGCCCTTTGCCAGACCTTGAGGACGTTCCGGTAGTCTGTGACTTTCCGGATGTCTTTCCAGAGGAATTGCCATGTGTTCCACCTGACAGGGATGTCTTTCCAAGAACCGTTCCGATTGCTAGAAGACCTTATAAGATGGCACCCCTAGAACTAGCCGAGCTTAAGAAACAACTCGATGAGTCCTTGAAAAAGGGTTTCATCCGACCTAGCTCTTCTCCGTGGGCTTGCCCCGTCCTATTCGTCAAGAAGAAGGATGGTACGGACCGGATGGTTGTAGATTACCGACCTGTCAATTTGGTCACAATCAAGAACAAATATCCACTTCCCAGGATCAACGACCTGTACGATCAGCTCGCTGGATCCTCAGTCTTCTCCAAGATGGATTTGAGGTTGGGCTACCATCAAATCAAAATCAGAAACGGGCACATTCCTAAAATGGCCTTTGTTACTCGTTATGGCCAATACGAGTACACCGTCATGTCCTTCGGTTTAACCAACGCTCCAGCCACCTTTTCTCGGTTAATGAACTCAATCTTCATGGAGTATTTGGATAAATTCGTCGTAATTTATCTCGATGATATACTCATCTACTCCAAGAACGAGGAAGAACATGCCGAACATCTAAGGCTAGTGTTGAAGAAACTTCGAGAGCATCGCCTTTATGCCAAATTTTCTAAATGTGAATTCTGGTTGTCAGAAGTGACCTATCTGGGTCATGTAATATCTGGTAAAGGTATTGCTGTTAACCCTGAGCGAGTTCAAGCCTTCCTTAACTGGACTCCACCTGAATCGGTCGAGCAAGTTCGGAGCTTTCTGGGCTTAGCGAGCTATTGTCGTCGCTTTGTCGAGAACTTCTCCAAGGTTGCTAAACCTCTAACCGAACTCCTCAAGAAAGATAAGAAGTTCGAGTGGACTCCACAATGTGAGCACAGCTTTCAGGAACTGAAAAGACGCCTGACTTCTGCTCCCGTACTGGTACCGCCAGACTTCTCTAAGGACTTTGTTATCTACTGGGACGCCTCGCGACAAGGACTAGGTTGCATTCTCATGCAAGATCGACACGTAATTGCCTACGCTTCACGGCAATTGCACCCACATGAGGAGAATTATCCTACTCATGATCTAGAGCTTGCAGCCGTAGTCTATGCGCTTAAGACCTAGCGACATTACCTCCTCGGTAATCGTTGCGAAATATTCACTGATCACCAAAGTCTGAAGTACATCTTCACCCAACCGGATTTGAATCTCAGGCAAAGACGTTGGGTCGAGTTGATCACAGATTTCGACTTAGGAATAACCTACACCCCAGGGAAAGCCAACGTCATGGCTGATGCGCTAAGTCGTAAATCTTATTGTAACAATCTGATGTTACAACAAAGTCAACCGCTTCTTCATGAGGAATTTCGGAAGCTTAACCTTCACATTGTTCCTCAAGGATTTCTTTCCACCTTGGTGGCGAAACCTACTCTTACGGATCAAATCATTGCTGCCCAGAAGCGAGATAAGGGAATAGCTAAGATCAAGGAGAACATTGCTAGCGGAGGTGCTAGTTGTTTCTCCACAAATGATCATGGTGTTGTGTACTTTGAGAACCGTCTAGTGGTTCCCAAGAACCAGCATCTACGGCAGTTGATCCTTAAGGAGGCTCATGAATCTCCTCTCACTATTCATCCTGGTAGTACTAAGATGTATCAGGACCTACGCCAGAGGTTCTGGTGGACTAGGATGAAGAGAGAAATTGCTCAGTATATTGCTAATTGCGACGTTTGTCGTCGTGTAAAAGCATAGCACCAACGGCCTGCTGGCACCCTTCAACCCTTAGCTATTCCTGAATGGAAATGGGATAAAATTGGTATGGATTTCATTACCGGTTTTCCCAGGACCAAGAGAGGGAATAATGCTATCTTCGTCGTTGTCGATCGTCTTTCCAAAGTAGCCCATTTCCTACCTGTTCGTGAGAGTATAACCGCTAGTCAATTGGCAGACTTATACATCTCCCGAATAGTGTCCCTCCATGGTGTTCCTTTGGAAATTAACTCGGATCAAGGAAGTCTTTTCACCTCTCGATTTTGGGAAAGTTTCCAAAATGCTATGGGAACCCGTCTCTCCTTTAGCACCGCCTTCCACCCTCAGTCGAGTGGTCAAGTGGAACGCGTCAACCAGATTCTAGAAGACATGCTTCGAGCCTCGGTTATCTCATTCGGGATGGACTGGGAGAAGTGCCTTCCATTTGCCGAATTCGCTTATAACAACAGCTATCAATCTAGCTTGGGTAAAGCCCCTTTTGAAGTTCTCTATGGACGACGGTGTCGAACACCGCTTAACTGGTCAGAGACCGGGGAAAGACAATTCTTTGGCCCGGACATGATTCAGGAAGCAGAAGAACAAGTTCGTATCGTTCGTGAAAAGTTGAAAACAGCCCAATCCCGTCAAAAGAGTCAATATGACCGAAAGCATAAGGCTATGACTTTCGAGGTTGACGAGAAGGCTTATCTTCGGGTCACCCCTCTGAAGGGAACCCATCGTTTCGGTATCAAAGGCAAATTGGCTCCTCATTACATTGGACCTTTTCGCATTCTCGCCAAACGAGGAGAAGTTGCCTACCAGCTGGAACTACCTCCGCATCTCTCCAGAGTCCACGATGTCTTCCACGTTTCTCAACTCAGGCGTTGCTTCTCGGATCCTATCCGTGGAGTGGACCACGAAACGCTTGATCTCCAAGATAATCTTACCTATCGAGAGTACCCCATTCGTATCCTCGATCAGGCCGAACGTACCACTCGACGTCATAATATCAAGTTTCTCAAGGTTCAATGGTCGCACCATTCTGAGGATGAAGCAACTTGGGAAAGGGAGGATCGTCTTCGACTCGAGTATCCCGCCTTCTTCCCGGAGGAACCCAAATCTCGGGACGAGAATCTTTTGAGTGGGGGTGAGTTGTCACACCCGAGCTAGTCATGCATTAGAGTGTTGCATCATGTTTACTTTTTCATCAGAAACTTGAAATGGGGATGACAGAACCCCCAGTCCCCTCTGAAACCAACTAGGGTTTACTAAAAACATTTTCAATGAACCTGAAATGCCCTTCTAAAATGCCCATCATTTTTGTCTTGGTTCAGAACCTCTGCCAAAAGTGGTGCACATTTTCCTAGGCCATCTTAGGGTTTTTGATTTAAATCATAAATATTTGAATTTGGGCATTTAAAATTATATAAAATATTTAAATGCTCAAATATCTCCAAACTAAAATGTTTCATGTTGGAAATAATCCAACTATGGACCAGGAGTAATTTGGTGATTTTTGAAGTTGCCTAGGTATTTTATTTAATTCAACAAAGTTGCAGAAGTATTAAAAAAAAACAGAAACAGAAAGAAAATGGGAAAAGCTTACCTGGCGCCTGCCCCCGGCCCACCTGCCGGCCCAGCCCAGCACCGCTCCAGCGAGCTGCTTGCCGGCCAGGCAGGCAGGCAGGTGCCCGACGGCGACCGCAGCGTGCGCCACGCACCTGCTCGCCGCCTCGCCGCCTCCCTCGCCCGGCTAACGCCGTGGATCAGCCTCCCTCTCTCCCCCGAACCCCCCAGACACCCCCTCTCCTCTCCAGCTCCTCCCCCTCGCACGCCCCAGCCATGGCCGACGCCATCGCCGCCACCCCCTCGCCGTAGCCACGCCCTCCGTCCACCCCACGCCGTGCCACCGTGTCCAGGAGCTCCGCCGCTGTCCACTTCATCGAGCAGCCGAGCCCCGAGCGCTCGCAACGCCCGAGTCCACCGCACCGACCTCGCCCGAGCTCACCGTCGCCGGAGATCCCCTTCAACGCCGTCGTCGCTCCGGTCCATCTCCGGCCGCACCAAGGACTCCGTCGCACTCACTGTGAGCTTAGCCATCTTCCCCTCCCTTCCGTTCTTGCTCCCGAGCCGTGTAGCAACCTCCCGGAGCTCAACCGCACCCACCGCCGTGGAGCTCGTCGCCGACGTGCTCCCGGTCATCCTCCGGCCACAAACTGGTGTCCATCATGCTCACCGTGTCACTTAGCATCTAGCTAGCCACTCCCCGAGCCTCACCGACCCCTCTAGCGTCAAGTTCGTCTTCGGCCGAACCCCGGTGGCCGCCAAATTCGTCGCCGGCGCCAACTCCGGCCACCCCGACCCCAACGGACTCCGCCAAGAGCTGCGGTTTGTCCTCAGCTCCACTCCGGTGGTCTCCGCGGCCCATTTGGTGACCGAAATGGCCAAAACCACTCCCGCCGCCGCGTCGGGCTCGCCGGCGGCTAAACGCCGGCGTCGCTGGCTTTGACTTTGACCACGGGTGGGCCCTGGTTGACTCCCCTGAGTCAATGACAGGTGGGGCCCAGCCCTGTTAATTAAACAGGATTAGTTTTAATTAAATTTTAATTAAAATAATCACCCTGACATGCGGGACCCACTGTCAGGTTTGACCCAAACCTGTTTCGTTGACCTGCTGACGTCACACTGACGTCAGGCTGACGCAGTAATTGATTTTCTGGATTTAATTTAAATCAGGAAATTCCAGAATATTATTTAAACTTCAAAAATTCATAACTTTTATTCTGTAACTCCAAATTGGACAAATTATATATGAAAAATGATCAGAAAAATTCAATCTATCCATCTGTACTATTTTCATGCATGATCAAACAAGTTAAATTGATGTTTCAAGCAGAACAAGGAAAAGCACTTTAAAAGGCCATATATGAGTTTGAACTTTGAATCAATGATTCAAATTAGTTCAAACCCATCTGTTCCTAGTTGCATTAGCCCAATACACTCATTTTGCCATGTCTCATGCATGCATCATATTGTTGCATACTGTTTGGTAATGTTTGTGTATCGGTGCTCTCTGCGGCAGGTTCTGCCCCCGAGGAGTACCGTGATAACCCCGACGAAGAGCAATACCAGTGCATCGAACCATCAGGCAAGCAACCAACCATTTGATCATATCGATACAATCCCATGTTCTCGCTCCTGCTCTCTTTTACTGCATTAAGACAACGCGTTTCAAACTGCTGTGTGCTACGGTAGTTGAACCCATTTCCTCTGCATGACCTGTCATTGCCACAGTAACTAGATGAAACCCACTAGCATGTGTAGGAGTTGTTTGAGCCATATGTATGTGTTGTTCCTACCTTGCTATGCCTGCTATGCTTAGAGTTGTGTCAGGTCTGGTTCATCTGGGTGATGGGCTAGAGTGAAATGTTTATCTCGGTAATGAGAGTGGTGTGGTGAACACGATTTGGTAAAGGTATCGATGAGAGGCCATGTAGGAGTACATGGTGGGTTGTTTCATTGAAGCCGACCTTAAGCACTGAGATCTGTATGCGTGATTTAAGATACAGCTACTACCATGCATTGGGCCCTGAAATATGACCCCGCTCGACTTCTTATTCACCCTAGCTCTCTGTCCAGGAGTTGCAAGTAGTTTCTGGTGTTTGTAGCCTACTGGAGGCCGTGGACAGCGCTGACCGTAGGGGTGGGCTGTGATGCGGTAGGTACGTGGCACGGTGTACCGAATACCCGTTAGGTATCTCGGGAACCCTGTTCACATCGTTCGGGGCCGTATGGGAAACCCCGGCCGGACTCCCTGCGGATGGAACCTGAATAGGCGATAAACCTGGACTAGAGGCTTAAGTGTTTAGGTAGGTCGTGGTCTACACCCACGTCGGCTTTTGCTTGAAGTCTGCCGAGCACATGTTGTGTGCAGACGCTAAGTGGTGGAAACATGTATGAAGAAGTACACCCCTGCAGGGTTATCATAATCTATTCGAATAGCCGCGTCCGCGGTAAAGGACTACTTGGTTGCCTATACAGTTCATAGACAAGTAAATGGAAACTGTTAAAAGCCTCAAGATAAGTGTGAGTGCCGAGGATGGCTCTTCCGTAGGAAGACGGAGGTGGATCCTCGGTAGTGTATTGAAGTGGTGAGTAGTGGACTCGTGTGCGCAAAACCATTTCAAGTTGGAGTATCGTAGGATAGCCTAGCCAAGAGTCAAAGCTGGCTTGCTGCAATAACTCCACCAACCCTTCTTGATAATATGCATGTATGTAGGATCTGATGTAAGTCTTGCTGAGTACCTTTGTACTCATGTTGCTATAATTTACATTTTTTACAGAAGACGCTGCAACCCCTTCTGATGGGTTCTATGTAGACGTTGACATCAACGAGTAGGCTAAAGACCCAGGTGGTGACCCTGAGCTTGTGAAGGACCACGTAGTATAGCTAGGCTTTCCGAGCCTCTTTTATTTTATTAGTTGTCTGTACTCAGACAAGTTACCTCCGCTGCTTGTTTGTATGACTGTATGACTTGTATGTTGGGTCGTGAGACCCGTACCTGTGTGTATGTTATGTATGGCTCCCTGAGCCTTAAATAAAGTACTTGTATCGTAGAGTCATGTTGTGATGCTTCGTTGTATTTGCACATATCGAGCATATTGTGTGTATGATTGAAATGCTTGGTATGTGTGGGATCTGACTATCTAGTTGTTTATCTTTAGTAGCCTCTCTTACCGGGAAACGTCTCCTAGTGTTACCGCTGAGCCATGGTAGCTTGCTACTGCTCTGGAACACTTAGGCTGGCCGGCATGTGTCCTTCTTCGTTCCTGTGTCTGTCCCTTCGGGGAAATGTCACGCTTTGAGTACCGGAGTCCTGTTAGCCCGCTACAGCCCGGTTTACCGGAGTCCTGCTAGCCCAGTGCTACAGCCCGGACCCACTTGCTGATGACCGACACGTTCGAAGCTGGGTCATGGATGCCTGTCCCTGTAGGTCTGTGCCACTTTGGGTTTACGACTAGTCATGTCAGCCCAGGCTCTTTATCATATGGATGCTAGCGACACTATCATATACGTGAGCCAAAAGGCGCAAACGGTCCCGGGCAAAGGTAAGCCGACACCCGTGGAGATACCGTGCGTGAGGCCGCAAAGTGATATGAGGTGTTACCGGCTAGGTCGATGTGACATCGAGTCGGGGTCCTGACACACTCGGGGGCTTATTTGTAGTCCAGTACTCGCCTAAGTGTTTGAAAATCCTACCGAGTGGTGAGCCAGCCTCCGACTCGGAGGCTTAGCTGCAGTCCAGTACTCGCCTAAGTGTTTGAAAATCCTACCAAGTGGTGAGCGACCCTCCCACTCGGGGGCTTAGCTGCAGTCCAGTACTCGCCTAAGTGTTTCAAAATCCTACCGAGTGGTGAGCCAGCCTCCCACTCGGGGGCTTAGCTGCAGTCCAGTACTCGCCTAAGTGTTTGAAAATCCTACCGAGTGGACAGCGACCCTCCCACTCGGGGGCTTAGCTTTAGTGCGGTACTCGCCTAAGTGTTTGAAAATCCTACCGAGTGGAGAGCGACCCTCCCACTCATGGGCTTAGCTACAGTCCA
>NW_021204785.1:9900-10323 GCF_002162155.2 Triticum dicoccoides
GTTTGAAAATCCTACCGAGTGGACAGCGACCGTCCCACTCGGGGGCTTAGCTGTAGTCCGGTACTCGCCTAAGTGTTTGAAAATCTTACCGAGTGGAGAGCGACCCTCCCACTCGTGGGCTTAGCTACAGTCCAGTACTCGCCTAAGTGTTTGAAAATCCTACCGAGTGGTGAGCCAGCCTCCGACTCAGAGGCTTAGTTGCAGTCCAGTACTCGCCTAAGTGTTTGAAAATCCTACCGAGTGGTGAGCGACCCTCCCACTCGGGGACTTAGCTGCAGTCCAGTACTCGCCTAAGTGTTTGAAAATCCTACCGAGTGGTGAGCCAGCGTCCCACTCGGGGGCTTAGCTGCAGTCCAGTACTCGGCTAAGTGTTTGAAAATCCTACCGAGTGGACAGCGACCCTCCCACTCGGGGCCTTATTTG
>NW_021204785.1:11749-12682 GCF_002162155.2 Triticum dicoccoides
GTGTTTGAAAATCCTACCGAGTGGAGAGCGACCCTCCCACTCGGTGGCTTAGCTGCAGTCCAGTACTCGCCTAAGTGTTTGAAAATCCTACCGAGTGGACAGCGACCCTCCCACTCGGGGGCTTATTTGCAGTCCAGTACTCGCCTAAGTGTTTGAAAATCCTACCGAGTGGTGAGCCAGCCTCCGACTCGGAGGCTTAGCTGCAGTCCAGTAGTCGCCTAAGTGTTTGAAAATCCTACCGAGTGGTGAGCGACCCTCCCACTCGGGGGCTTAGCTGCAGTCCAGTACTCACCTAAGTGTTTGAAAATCCTACCGAGTGGTGAGCCAGCCTCCCACTCGGGGGCATAGCTGCAGTCCAGTACTCGCCTAAGTGTTTGAAAATCCTACCGAGTGGACAGCGACCGTCCCACTCGGGGGCTTAGCTGTAGTCCGGTACTCGCCTAAGTGTTTGAAAATCCTACCGAGTGGAGAGCGACCCTCCCACTCGTGGGCTTCGCTACAGTCCAGTACTCGCCTAAGTGTTTGAAAATCCTACCGAGTGGTGAGCCAGCCTCCGACTCGGAGGCTTAGCTGTAGTCCGGTACTCGCCTAAGTGTTTGAAAATCCTACCGAGTGGTGAGCCAGCGTCCCACTCGGGGGCTTAGCTGCAGTCCAGTACTCGGCTAAGTGTTTGAAAATCCTACCGAGTGGACAGCGACCCTCCCACTCGGGGCCTTATTTGCAGTCCAGTACTCGCCTAAGTGTTTGAAAATCCAACCGAGTGGTGAGCTAGCCTCCCACTCGGGGGCTTAGCTGCAGTCCAGCACTCGCCTAAGTGTTTGAAAAATTCTACCGAGTGGTGAGCCAGCCTCCCACTCGGGGGCTTAGCTCAAGTCCAGTACTCGCCTAAGTGTGAAAAATCCTACCGAGTGGAGAGCGACCCTCCCAGCGGGG
>NW_021204785.1:14987-15974 GCF_002162155.2 Triticum dicoccoides
GAGTGGTGAGCCAACCTCCCACTCGGGGGCTTAGCTTCAGTCCAGTACTTGCCTAAGTGTTTGAAAATCGTACCGAGTGGTGAGCCAGCGTCCCACTCGGGGGCTTAGCTGCAGTCCAGTACTCGCCTAAGTTTGAAAAATCCTACCGAGTGGAGAGCGACCCTCCCACTCGGAGGCTTAGCTGTAGTCCAGTACTCACCTAAGTTGAAAAAATCCTACCGAGTGGAGGGCGACCCTCCCACTCGGAGGCTTAGCTGTAGTCCAGTACTCGCCTAAGTTTGAAAAATCCTACCGAGTGGAGAGCGACCCTCCCACTCGGGGGCTTAGCTGTAGTCCAGTACTCGCCTAAGTGTTTGAAAATCCTACCAAGTGGTGAGCCAGCCTCCGACTCGGAGGCTTAGCTGTAGTCCAGTACTCGCCTAAGTGTTTGAAAATCCTACCGAGTGGTAAGCCAGCCTCCCACTCGGGGTCTTAGCTGTAGTCCAGTACTCGCCTAAGTCTGAAAAATCCTACCGAGTGGAGAGTGACCCTCCCACTCGGGGGCTTAGCTGCAGTCCAGTACTCGCCTAAGTTTGAAGATCCTACCGACTGGAGAGCGACCCTCCCACTCGGAGGCTTAGCTGCAGTCCAGTACTCGCCTAAGTGTTTGAAAATCCTACCGAGTGGTGAGCCAGCCTCCCACTCGGGGGCTTAGCTGCAGTCCAGTACTCGCCTAAGTGTTTGAAAATCCTACCGAGTGGTGAGCCAGCCTCCCACTCGGGGGCTTAGCTGCAGTCCAGTACTCGCCTAAGTGTTTGAAAATCCTACCGAGTGGTGAGCCAACCTCCCACTCGGGGGCTTAGCTTCAGTCCAGTACTTGCCTAAGTGTTTGAAAATCGTACCGAGTGGTGAGCCAGCGTCCCACTCGGGGGCTTAGCTGCAGTCCAGTACTCGCCTAAGTTTGAAAAATCCTACCGAGTGGAGAGCGACCCTCCCACTCGGAGGCTT
>NW_021204785.1:16566-17394 GCF_002162155.2 Triticum dicoccoides
GCTTAGCTGCAGTCCAGTACTCACCTAAGTGTTTGAAAATCCTACCGAGTGGTGAGCCAGCCTCCCACTCGGGGCTTAGCTGCAGTCCAGTACTCACCTAAGTGTATGAAAATCCTACCGAGTGGTGAGCCAGCCTCCCACTCGGGGGCTTAGCTGCAGTCCAATATTCGCCTAAGTGTTTGAAAATCCTAACGAGTGGTGAGCCAGCCTCCCACTCGGGGGCTTAGCTGCAGTCCAGTACTCGCCTAAGTGTTTGAAAATCCTACCGAGTGGTGAGCCAGCCTCCCACTCGGGGGCTTAGCTGCAGTCCAGTACTCGCCTAAGTTTGAAAAATCCTACCGAGTGGAGAGCGACCCTCCCACTCGGGGGCTTAGCTGCAGTCCAGTACTTGCCTAAGTTTGAAAAATCCTACCGAGTGGAGAGCGACCCTCCCACTCGGGGGCTTAGCTGCAGTCCAGTACTCTCCTAAGTTTGAAAAATCCTACCGAGTGGAGAGCGACCCTCCCACTCGGAGGCTTAGCTGCAGTCCAGTACTCGCCTAAGTTTGAAAAATCCTATCGAGTGGAGAGCGACCCTCCCACTCGGAGGCTTAGCTGCAGTCCAGTACTCGCCTAAGTTTGAAAAATCCTACCGAGTGGAGAGCGACCCTCCCACTCGGGGGCTTAGCTCTAGTTCAGTACTCACCTAAGTGTTTGAAAATCCTACCGAGTGGTGAGCCAGCCTCCCACTCGGGGCTTAGCTGCAGTCTAGTACTCGCCTAAGTGTTTGAAAATCCTACCGAGTGGTGAGCCAGCCTCCCACTCAGAGGCTTAGCTGCAGTCCAGTACT
>NW_021204785.1:21145-22217 GCF_002162155.2 Triticum dicoccoides
CGAGTGGAGAGCGACCCTCCCACTCGGGGGCTTAGCTGCAGTCCAGTACTCGCCTAAGTGTTTGAAAATCCAACCGAGTGGACAGCGACCCACCCACTCGGGGGCTTAGCTGCAGTCCAGTACTCACCTGAGTGTTTGAAAATCCTACCGAGTGGTGAGCCAGCCTCCCACTCGGGGGCTTAGCTGCAGTCCAGTACTCGCCTAAGTGTTTGAACATCCTACCGAGTGGTGAGCCAGCCTCCGACTCGGAGGCTTAGCTGCAGTCCAGTACTCGCCTAAATGTTTGAAAATCCTACCGAGTGGTGAGCGACCCTCCCACTCGGGGGCTTAGCTGTAGTCCAGTACTCGCCTAACTGTTTGAAAATCCTACTGAGTGGTGAGACAACCTCCCACTCGGGGGCTTAGTTGCAGTCCAGTACTCGCCTAAGTGTTTGAAAATCCTACCGAGTGGATAGTGACCCTCCCAGTCGGGGGCTTAGCTGCAGTCCAGTACTCGCGTAAGTTTTTGAAAATCCTACCGAGTGGTGAGACAGCCTCCCACTCGGGGGCTTAGCTGCAGTCCAGTACTCGCCTAAGTGTTTGAAAATCCTACCGAGTGGTGAGCCAGCCTCCGGCTCGGAGGCTTAGCTGCAGTCAAGTACTCGCCTAAGTTTTTGAAAATCCTACCGAGTGGTGAGACAGCCTCCCACTCGGCGGCTTAGCTGCAGTCCAGTACTCGCCTAAGTGTTTGAAAATCCTACCGAGTGGTGAGCCAGCCTCCGACTCGGAGGCTCAGCTATAGTCCAGTACTCGCCTAAGTTTTTGAAAATCCTACCGAGTGGTGAGCCAGCCTCCCACTCGGGGGCTTAGCTGCAGTCCAGTACTCGCCTAAGTGTTTGAAAATCCTACCGAGTGGACAGTGACCCTCCCACTCGGGGGCTTAGCTGTAGTCCAGTACTCGCCTAACTGTTTGAAAATCCTACCGAGTGGTGAGCCAGCCTCCCACTCGGGGGCTTAGCAGCAGTCCAGTACGCGCCTAAGTGTTTGAAAATCCTACCGAGTGGTGAGCCAGCCTCCCACTCGGGGGCTTAGC
>NW_021204786.1:0-1902 GCF_002162155.2 Triticum dicoccoides
ATTGCTGCCCAGAAGCGAGATAAGGGAATAGCTAAGATCAAGGAGAACATTGCTAGCGGAGGTGCTAGTTGTTTCTCCACAAATGATCATGGTGTTGTGTACTTTGAGAACCGTCTAGTGGTTCCCAAGAACCAGCATCTACGGCAGTTGATCCTTAAGGAGGCTCATGAATCTCCTCTCACCATTCATCCCGGTAGTACTAAGATGTATCAGGACCTACGCCAGAGGTTCTGGTGGACTAGGATGAAGAGAGAAATTGCTCAGTATATTGCTAATTGCGACGTCTGTCGTCGTGTAAAAGCAGAGCATCAACGGCCTGCTGGCACCCTTCAACCCTTAGCTATTCCTGAATGGAAATGGGATAAAATTGGTATGGATTTCATTACCGGTTTTCCCAGGACCAAGAGAGGGAATAATGCTATCTTTGTCGTTGTCGATCGTCTTTCCAAAGTAGCCCATTTCTTACCTGTTCGTGAGAGTATAACCGCCAGTCAATTGGCAGACTTATACATCTCCCGAATAGTGTCCCTCCATGGTGTTCCTTTGGAAATTAACTCGGATCGAGGAAGTCTCTTCACCTCTCGATTTTGGGAAAGTTTCCAGAATGCTATGGGAACCCGTCTCTCCTTTAGCACTGCCTTCCACCCTCAGTCGAGCGGTCAAGTGGAACGCGTCAACCAGATTCTAGAAGACATGCTTCGAGCCTCTGTTATCTCATTCGGAATGGATTGGGAGAAGTGCCTTCCATTTGCCGAATTCGCTTATAACAACAGCTATCAATCTAGCTTGGGTAAGGCCCCTTTTGAAGTTCTCTATGGACGACGGTGTCGAACACCCCTTAACTGGTCAGAGACCGGGGAAAGACAATTCTTTGGCCCGGATATGATTCAGGAAGCAGAAGAACAAGTTCGCATCGTTTGTGAAAAGTTGAAAACAGCCCAATCTCGTCAAAAAAGTCAATATGACCGAAAACATAAGGCTATAACTTTCGAGGTTGACGAGAAGGCTTATCTTCGGGTTACCCCTCTGAAGGGAACCCATCGTTTCGGTATCAAAGGCAAATTGGCTCCTCGTTACATTGGACCTTTTCGCATTCTTGCCAAACGAGGAGAAGTTGCCTACCAGTTGGAACTACCTCCGCACCTCTCCAGGGTCCACGATGTCTTCCACGTTTCTCAACTCAGGCGTTGCTTCTCGGATCCTATCCGTGAAGTGGACCACGAAACGCTTGATCTCTAGGATAATCTTACATATCGAGAGTACCCCATTCGTATCCTCGATCAGGCCGAGCGTACCACTCGACGCCAGAACATCAAGTTCCTCAAAGTTCAATGGTCGCACCATTCTGAGGATGAAGCAACTTGGGAAAGGGAGGATCGTCTTCGACTCGAGTACCCCGCCTTCTTCCCGGAGGAACCCAAATCTCGGGACGAGATTCTTTTGAGTGGGGGTGAGTTGTCACACCCTAGCTAGCCATGCATTAGAGTGTTGCATCATGTTTATTCTTTCCTCAGAAACTTGAAATGGGGATGACAGAACCCCCAGTCCCCTCTGAAACCAACTAGGGTTTACTAAAATAATTTTCAATGAACCTGAAATGCCCTTCTAAAATGTCCATCATTTTTGTCTTGGTTCAGAACCTCTGCCAAAAGTGGTGCACATTTTCCTAGGCCATCTTAGGGTTTTTGAATTAATTCATAAATATTTGAATTTGGGCATTTAAAATTATATAAAATATTTAAATGCTCAAATACCTCCAAACTAAAATGTTTCATGTTGGAAATAATCCAGCTATGGACCAGGAGTGATTTGGTGATTTTTGAAGTTGCCTAGGTATTTTATTTAATTCAACAAAGTTGCAGAAGTATTAAAAAAACAGAAAACAGAAGAAAATGAAAAAAA
>NW_021204787.1:0-2310 GCF_002162155.2 Triticum dicoccoides
CCTTTAATGAGAAAGGAAATATCTTGAGTAAATAAAGGTAGCGCGATCTCTCATTTTTAGTAAACAGGGGAGCTATATCATTTATCTTAGTAAGATGTGCCACAACAGTTTCAGATTCATAGCCATAGAAAAGATCAGATTCAACCAAAGTAATTATATCTGGATCAACAAAAAAAATCATAATAATCCTTATCGGGAACGCAAATAGGTGAAGTAGCAAAAGCAGGGTCGGGTCTCATTCTATCTCTAAAAGATTCTTTACTCCATTTAACTAGCAACCTCTTATGTTCATATCTATCCTGGCAAGCAAAAATAGCTGCAGAAGATTCTGCATGAAAAAGATAACCTTCAGGAACAGGAGGCATATTTTCATCATCACTCTCATCATTGTATTCAGGTACAATAATTTCTCTTTCTCTAGACCAAGCAATTTGCTCATCAAGAAATTCACCAAAGGGCATAGTAGTATTAAGCATAGAACTGGTTTCATCGTAAGTATCATGCATAGCAGAAGTAGCATCATCAATAACATGTGACATATCAGAATTCATAGCAGTAGCAGGTTTAGGTGTCGCAAGCTTAGTTATAATAGAAGGAGAATAGAGCTATGCTCCCTAGCATATATAATAGTAGTTGAGGGCAAAATAGTAGTTCGATCATCTTTCAAGTTCTTCATAGTGTCCAGCAGATATAATGCCCAAGTAACTCAAAGAATAGAGCTATGCTCCCTAGCAACGGCGCCACAAAAAGGTCTTGATAACCCACAAGTATAGGGGATCACAACAGTTTTCGAGGATAGAGTATTCAACCCAAATTTATTGATTCGACACAAGGGGAGCCAAAGAATATTCTCAAGTATGAGCAGCTGAGTTGTCAATTCACCCACACCTGGAAACTTACTATCTGCAGCAAAGTGTTTAGTAGCAAGGTAATATGATAGTGGTGGTAACGGCAACAAAAGTAAAGACATTGAAAGTAATGTTTTTGGTATTTTGTAGTGATTGTAACAGTAACAACGGAAAAGTAAATAAGCGAGAACCAGTATATGGAAAATTCGTAGGCACCGGATCAGTGATGGATAATTATGCCGGATGCGGTTCATCCTGTAACAGTCATAACATAGGGTGACACGGAACTAGCTCCAGTTCATCAATGTAATGTAGGCATGTATTCCGAATATAGTCATACGTGCTTATGGAAAAGAACTTGCATGACATCTTCTGTCCTACCCTCCCGTGGCAGCGGGGTCCTATTGGAAACTAAGGGATATTAAGGCCTCCTTTTAATAGAGAACCGGAACAAAGCATTAGCACATAGTGAATACATGAACTCCTCAAACTATAGTCATCACCGACAGTGGTTCGGATTATTGTCACTTCGGGGTTGCCGGATCATAACACATAGTAGGTGACTATAGACTTGCAAGATAGGATCAAGAACTCACATATATTCATGAAAACATAATAGGTTCAGATCTGAAATCATGGCACTCGGGCCCTAGTGACAAGCATTAAGCATAGCAAAGTCATAGCAACATCAATCTCAGAATATAGTGGATACTAGGGATCAAACCCTAACAAAACTAACTCGATTACATGATAAATCTCATCCAACCCATCACCGTCCAGCAAGCCTACGATGGAATTACTCACGCACGGCGGTGAGCATCATGAAATAGGTGATGGAGGATGGTTGATGATGACGACGACGATGAATCCCCCTCTTCGGAGCCCCGAACGGACTCCAGATCAGTCCTCCCGAGAGAGATTAGGGCTTGGCGGCGGCTCCGTATCGTAAAATGGGATGATTTCTTCTCTCTGATTTTTTCCTCGAAAGCCAATATATGGAGTTGGAGTTGGCGTCGGACGGCCACCAGGGGTCCCACGAGGTAGGGGGGACGCGCCCAGGGGGGCGCCCCCACCCTCGTGGACAGGGTGTGGCCCCCTTGGTCTTCATCTTTGGCGAGGATTTTTTATTGTTTTTTCTAAGGTGTTCCGTCGAGTTTCAGGTCATTCCGAGAACTTTTATTTTCTGCACATAAAACAACATCATGGAAATTCTGCTGAAAACAGCGTCAGTCCGGATTAGGTCCATTCAAATCACACAAGTTAGAGTCCAAAACAAGGGAAAAAGTTTTTGGAAAAGTAGATACGACAGAGACGTATCAAGGTGCGGCGTGCTCGGGGCAGTGGCAGAGGCACAGCGCCGGCGTCGGTGTAGAGGGTGGCGATGGCGGCATGGTCGGGGCAGGGGCGATGGTGTCGACGGGGCAGAGGGCGGTGACAACGTCGACGGGGTGGGTCGGGGGCG
>NW_021204788.1:0-1108 GCF_002162155.2 Triticum dicoccoides
TCATTTAATAACCTCTAGTCCATGTTTAGTCCCTGGAACCAACCAGGTAGGGACTAGGGAGTTTTTAACCAAACAGGGCCTTAGATTAACAACAGCTAATGAGTTGCACGGGACAGTGGACGCACCAGCACCATGTGCATCTACCGATGTACTGTGGTCATGCACAGTCTGTTGCAACAAAGAGCAAACAACCAAGGAGCATATTTGTGTTGGTCCCAGTTTTGTTATCTTTAGACACCTTTCCCTATGTGAGCGCAGCAAATCTAGTCCTGCTTAAACTCTACAGCCTTGTCCCTTCCTTTCCTTTTTGAACTAGTACTTTCGCCCCTTCCTTTCCTCTTTGAACCACGTCCTAGATTTATGCGATACAACTTTCCCCACTACTTTCCCCCATTCCTTTCCTCTTTGAACCACGTCCTAGATTCATGCTATAAAACTTTCCCCCTTCATTTCCTCTTTGAACCACGTCCTAGATTCATGCTATATACAACTTTTCCCACTACTTTCCCCCACTCCTTTCCTCTTTGAACCACGTCCTAGATTCATGGTATACATGTAGCTAGAGCAATGCATGTGGACTAAGCAAAATATACCTTAAGGTTCTTGGGGCGTGGTTCGGTGGGCGACGGGACGACTGCAAAGAAGAAGGGGTCGGTGGCCCTCCCGCGCCGCTGCTAGGTGGAAAGTGAATAGCAGCGCCGGTAGTGGATTCCCTCCCTCGCTGACAGCGACAGCATTAAGCCTCCTTCCCTTCCCGGCGGACGGATCCTGCCGGCTCTTTGAGCAGCAATGAGGGGAGAGAGAGGCCAACAAAGTCTTGTTTAGATCTGGAGAGGGCGAGGGAGTGTGAAGAGAGCAAGTACAAGCGCTAAGGCTCCAGCGGGAGAGGGCGAGAGAGTGTGAAGAGAGCAACTACAAGCGCTGAGGCTCCATCGTGTATATATATACTGGAGAGAGAGTGTGAAGCGTGCAAACCCTAGAAAACATTTTGACCAGTCAAAGAATCCTCCTGGCAAAAATTATGCTCAAGTGTAGTTATCGAACCCGAGACCTCAAGTTTGATGAGCGAACAGGCTAACCAGCTACACAACCCTCCCGTTATGTTCAA
>NW_021204789.1:0-942 GCF_002162155.2 Triticum dicoccoides
TTTCATCTAGTTACTGTGGCAATGACAGGTCATGCAGAGGAAATGGGTTCAACTACCGTAGCACACAGCAGTTTGAATCGCGTTGTCTTAATGCAGTAAAAGAGAGCAGGAGCGAGAACATGGGATTGTATCGATATGATCAAATGGTTGGTTGCTTGCCTGATGGTTCGATGCACTGATATGGTTCTTCGTTAGGGTAATCACGGTACTCCTCGGGGGCAGAACCTGTCGCAAAGGACATCGATACACAACCATCACCAAACAATGTGCAACAATATGATGCATGCATGAAACATGGCAATATGAGTGTGTTGGGCTAATGCAACTAAGAACAGAGGGGTTTGAACAAATTTGAATCAAGGATTCAAATTTTAAGTTCAAATATGGTCTTTTAAAGTGCTTTTCCTTGTTCTGCTTAAAATATCAATTTAACGTGTTCGATCATGCATGAAAATAGTACAGATGGATAGATTGGATTTTTCTGATCATTTTTCATATATAATTTGTCCAATTTGGAGTTACAGAATAAAAGTTATGAATTTTTGAAGTTTAAATAATATTCTGGAATTTCCTGATTTAATTTAAATTCAGAAAATCAATTACTGCGTCAGCCTGACGTCAGTGTGACGTCAGCAGGTCAACGGAACAGGTCTGGGTCAAACCTGACAGTGGGTCCCGCATGTCAGGGTGATTATTTTAATTAAAATTTAATTAAAACTAATCATGTTTAATTAACAGGGCTGGGCCCCACCTGTCATTGACTCAGGGGAGTCAACCAGGGCCCACCCGTGGTCAAAGTCAAAGTCGGCTGCCGGCGTTTAGCCGCCGGCGAGCCCGACGCGGCGGCGGGAGTGGTTTTGGCCATTTCGGCCACCAGAGGGGCCGCGGAGACCACCGGAGTGGAGCTGAGGACAAACCGCAGCTCTTGGCGGAGTCCGTTGG
>NW_021204790.1:0-1131 GCF_002162155.2 Triticum dicoccoides
CATGTGCTCGGCAGACTTCAAGCGAAAGCCGACGTGGGTGTAGACCACGACCTACCTAAACACCTAAGTCTCTAGTCCAGGTTTATTGCCTATTCGGGTTCCATCCATGAGGAGATCCGGCCGGAGTTTCGCTCACAGCCCCAAACGATGTGAACAGGGTTCCCGAGACACCAAACGGGCATCCGGTACACCGTGCCACGTACCTACCGCATCACAGCCCACCCCTACGGTCAGCGCTGTCCACGGCCTCCAGTAAGCTACAAACACCAGAAACTACTTGCAACTCCTGGACAGAGGACAAGGGTGAATAAGAAGTCGAGCGGGGTCATATTTCAGGGCCCAATGTATGGTAGTAGCTGAATCATGGATCACAAACACAGAACTCAGTTCCTGAGGACGGCTGCAATGAGACAACCCACCATGTATTCCTACATGGCCTCTCACCGCTACCTTTACCAAATCGTGTTCACACACTTAGCTCACACACAGTAGGACATGTTCACACACCTCTGATTCATCCCCGATGAATCAGACCTGACTCAACTCTAAGCAGTAGCAGGCATGACAAACAAACATGAATGAGTAGGCACAACAGGGCTCAAACAACTCCTACTCATGCTAGTGGGTTTCATCTATTTACTGTGGCAATGACAGGTCATGCAAAGGATAAAGGGGTTCAGCTACCGCAGCAAGTAATAGTTGAATCGTTGTTGTCCTAATGCATTAAAAGAGAGCAGGAGCGAGAGAGTAGGATTGTATCGGAATGAACAAGGGGGTTTTGCTTGCCTGGCACTTCTGAAGATAACATTGAGTCTTCATCAGTGTCAACGATCACATCATCGGTATCACGTCTATCGAGAGGGGACAAATACCGGCAACACAGAAGGGAACACAATCAATGCAATGCACAATATGATGCATGATCATGACATGGCAAAATGAATGTGTTTTGAGCTAATGCAACTAGCAACAGATTAAATGAAGTTGGTTTGAATACAAGATTCAAATTCAAACTCCATATGTGATTATTTAAATGCCCTTTATATGATTTGTGCTAAACAGCATCTATAAGTTGTTCTAACATGCATGAAAATGGTACAGATGGATTCCTTGAATTTTTCTGATAATTTT
>NW_021204791.1:0-938 GCF_002162155.2 Triticum dicoccoides
TAGTGTAAAATTATCTGAACTAGCTTGTAGATATAGTTCTACACTTGTGTAAAATTATTTGAACTAGCTTGTGGACCTAGTTCAACTCCAGTGTTAAATTATTTGTACTAGGTTATAGAGCTAGTTCTACTCTAGTGCAAAATTATTTGAACTAGCTTGTAGAGCTAGTTCAATTCTAGTGTAAAATTATTTGAACTAGCTTGTATAGCTAGTTCAACTCTAGTGTAAAATTATTTGAACTAGCTTGTAGAGCTAGTTCAACTCTAGTGTAAAATTACTTGTACTGGGTTATAGAGCTAGTTCTACTCTAGTGCAAAATTATTTGAACTAGCTTGTAGAGCTAGTTCAACTCTAGTGTAAAATTATCTGAACTAGCTTGTATAGCTAGTTCAACTCTAGTGTAAAATTATTTGAACTAGCTTGTAGAGCTAGTTCAACTCTAGTGTAAAATTATTTTTACTAGGTTATAGAGCTAGTTCAAGTCTAGTGTGAAATTATTTGTACTAGGTTATGGAGCTCATTCTACTCTAGTGTAAAATTATTTGTACTAGGTTATAGAGCTAGTTCTACTCTAGTGCAACATTATTTGAACTAGCTTGTAGAGCTAGTTCAACTCTAGTGTAAAATAATTTGAACTAGGTTATAGAGCTAGTTCAACTCTAGTGTAAAATTATCTGAACTAGCTTGTAGATATAGTTCTACACTTGTGTAAAATTATTTGAACTAGCTTGTGGACCTAGTTCAACTCCAGTGTTAAATTATTTGTACTAGGTTATAGAGCTAGTTCTACTCTAGTGCAAAATTATTTGAACTAGCTTGTAGAGCTAGTTCAATTCTAGTGTAAAATTATTTGAACTAGCTTGTATAGCTAGTTCAACTCTAGTGTAAAATTATTTGAACTAGCTTGTAGAGCTAGTTCAACTCTAGTGTAAAATTAT
>NW_021204792.1:0-2610 GCF_002162155.2 Triticum dicoccoides
GATAATATTGTAAGGCGAAGCCCTGCGGCGGTAGTACATCAAGATCGTCACCACGCCGTTGTGCTGACGGAACTCTTCCCCGACACTTTGCTGGATCGGAGTCCGGGGATAGTCATCGAGCTGAACGTGTGCTAGAACTTGGAGGTGCCACAGTTTCGGTGCTTGATCGGTCGGGCCGTGAAGACGTACGACTACATCAACCACGTTGTGTTAACGCTTCCGTTGTCGATCTACAAGGGTACGTAGATCACACTCTCCCCTCTCGTTGCTATGCATCACCATGATCTTGTGTGTGCGTAGGCAAATTTTTGAAATTACTACGTTCCCCAACATGCAAGGGGAAGAAGAGAGAGAGAGGGCCTGGCATCTGTTTCCGGAGACCGAAAACGTCCGACATTAGACCGGCTATAATGCCGCTATAGTTAATCGTTGGGGCGTCAAACAAACTCCGAATGCGATGAAACTTGGCAGGCGGCCTACCTACACTAATATAAGACCGCACGCCAACGTTCATCCCTTTCAGAGAACATTCTCTGGCCACTAATAAAATAATATTTCGGACATGCCCGGGCGCGTGCAAGTGTGGTTGGGCTCAGAACGGACAACGGAGAGAACTCAGAGAACCCGGACGAATGCAAGTTTTAAAACATGATGATGCAATGCACATGATGACATGATAAGATGCAACATGCAAGCAAATGACATGACAACGATAGCGAATAACTGGAAGACACCTGGCACCTCAGCCTCGGGACGTTACAACACTCCACCACTACGAGAGGATCTTGTCCCGAGATCTAGAATGGCACCGGAGGGACAACGGAAGAGATAAAGAAGAGGTAAAACTAAGTTGCTTCTTTGAAAAATGAGTGAAACCCAAGAACCTTGAAAAGGTTGAACAAATTGAAAGAAATAAAACAACGGAGGAGAACAAAGTTGAAAACACTTCATTTGAAAAAAAGAGACAAGGAAGAACAACTTCAAACAGCACTCCGGTTGGAAAGAGGAAAAAGAAAGAACCGACACGGGTAGCACTACGGTTGAAAGGATATGCAAGGCTTGATAATATGGAAGAACTCGAGCAAAAGGGCACAACACTCCGGTTAATTGGATAAGCACGAAAAGAACAAGGTCCTGACAAGAACAAGAATAAGGGTTGAAGAGAGCAGCAACACAAAGCCTCCGGAAGAAAAGAGAGAAATGGAATGGAATGAACGGAGGAGAAAACAACATCTTCTACCTTGAATGAGCTTGCAGAAGCATCTTTAGGAGAAAGTTCGAACGGATTTGTTGGAAAACCAACAACGAAAAAAAAGATAATCTTGATATGATCTTATGGAATACATCTCAAATTATGAGGTTACAACTTGCCACTCACGAAAAAGATTTGATTGGATTGATATCAACAAGGGAACAAGAAGACTTATATCACCGGGAGGATAAATGAAAAAAACTTGGATCCTTTATAAGCACCATAGATGGCAACAATCCTTAGGGAAAGCTTTAGGTGAAATATAACCCAAGGTAATTCCAACGAAGAGATTGATGGATTTAAAATACCTCATTCTTAACAACATGTGAATCATGAGACATGAACTCAAATTATCAAGAATGACATAATACCACCTTGAATGATACGGTTGAAAGAATTGCACTTTAAAATGCAAGATAAAGAATACTTGAGCTCCTCTGAAAAGAATCTCGATGAACACTTCGAGAAGGAATTAAATCCTTGGTGAACCATCATGTAGAGCCTCCATGAAGAATTCCGGTAAACAAAAGAATGATCAAACGAAAGAAAGAGAAGTTGAAAATACAAGGTGAAACCTTGCGATGATTTAGATGGAGCTTCGTGGTGATATAATTGCGAGAGCTGGCATCTCCGGGAAAAGAAAGATGAGCACTTGAAACCAAGAATTTAATCATCGTGAACAAACTCCGGGAGAAAAGATTAACATATGGAAGAAACAAGAATAAGAATTACATTATGATTATCCTTCACCAATTTAATTGATGACAAACAATGGATTTGGCACACTACTTATTCTCGTAGCAAGGATTAAGAGAGATATAGCAGAAACTTGGGAAGGTCTTCAATGAACCGCCGGTAGGATTGAAACAACGAATGAATTGATATGATAAATGAAGGAAGAGGAACTCTTGAACGAACCACCGTAAAAATTGAAAATGAATGAAGAGAAGATAAAGAAACACCGGGAAAAATTAGCAAATGAATGAAGATGCTTGAGAGAAATTATATATGAGAGAACAAAGAGATCATGCACTGATTAGAGGATATTTGATCGATGCACCGATAAAATTTAGAGAAAGAGAGCTGAAAGTTGGGAATGAAAAAAAACTGAAATGATGGACTTTGGATAATCAAACTGAGAAGACTCTTGAATTACTCCGGATGGGTGAAAAGAAATTCTCACAACCGAAACAATTACGAGAGGATGGCAACAATCTCGAATGACGAATCTTGAAGAGAATGGAGCAAGGTTGAAAGAAGAATCTTCTTTGGTCTTCCAAACTGAGAATGCCGACGAGAAATACCACCAAATTGTAGAGATACTCCGGGATGAAAATTAGAAAGGTTGAACCAACGAT
>NW_021204793.1:0-1736 GCF_002162155.2 Triticum dicoccoides
GTACATGCCAGCCAACAGTTTTCTAGTGTGAATGTGGACTTGCATCAACTCTAAAGGTTACCTAGAAAAATCAACTCTAAAGTCCGATCCTCAATTTTATCCTAGCGTAATAGATTCCCTGGCATGCCGTCGTTGGCGCCACCGTACGTGTACCCCGCTTCGTACGAAGAAGTAGCAACAATCTTCTAGTTATGCGATTGCCAGCTGACTGGACTGTCTTCGAGGAAGAACAACGAGTGCGAAGACTTCCTCAAAGTGCACGTTGGCACATTGCACGTATCCTTTTGTAGTGAGTCGGGCCTTGTATTTCACCATGCAGCGATGCTCGTCCTTCTTGACCTTAAACACCCACATGAGCCCAGTGCCTTGATGTTCTGCAGGGAGTGTTGTGAGTGTACAAGTGGCATTGTTATCAGCTCCGCCTCGGGCAAGCGTGCGTCACCGGCTATCAGATGCAACACCTCATCGTCGTCGAGGCTCTCCCCCAATTGTGGCGGCTCGGCGAGAAGGTCACAAATGCGCCAATACAGGTGTGGGCGCCAGTGCTGCGTCGACATCGGATAGGTCCAACCAATGGTTGGTGGAGTTACGAATTGGACTGGCACCACCTCGTTTGGGGTGACTAGGGCCATGAGCATGGGATTGTTGGGTCCGCTAGGCTTGGATAGCGGTAGTGCTCGGGGTTGCTGTACCTGGGGTCATTTAGCTCGTTGTCGTTCTGCCCACGGTTGCTGATGTGCTCGGCGTTGCTCCCCGAGCATCAATACTTGTGCACACTATACATTCCAAAGTGAAGGAGTTGTTCGCTGGCGCCACTCCCGACCTCCCCCCAGCTACAATGTGCCTCCTTGTCGAAGACAATGTCGCAAGTGATGTGCACGCGCTTCGACAAAGTGTTTTTTAATTTCAATGTTGATAATGGAAATTGGAGGAAATTAAATTTCCTAAACTGCAAGTGTTTATTTCTTTTAGCTTGATAATGATAGGAGTTACTTTTTTGTGGCCGAAATAAAAGTTTGGGAATTAAATAGAACCCTAAAAGGGAAAGTTATGGAAATAATCTCAGTCAAAAAAAGTTAAGGAAATAAATATAGACCCCAAATGAGTTCACAAATCTAATAATTGGAATGTGCATAAAGTAAAAATCAATGGAAATCTGACTATAAAAAGAAACCCAAATTTTGAATTGAGGATAGGTCAAGTGAAATATTTAAAACAAGCTTATGAAAATAATTTGTAGAAAATGAATTACGATAAAGCACTAAATAAATGTTAAATTTATGTATGTATTTCTGGTATTTAGAAATGATTGTCTTTAAAACAAATTGAATCTCAAAAGAGAAATGGAATTAGAAAGAAAACAGAGAAGAAAAAGAAAAAGGCAGAGGCAGCCCAGCCAGCAAGTCTGCACGGGCCAACAGCAAGTCAGCGCAGCTAGCGCATGTGCATGTTCCAAGCCCGCTAGGCTAGCAAACCGGTATGCATCCATTTTATCATGATGATCCGACGGCCAGCACAGCGCCGGCGCTCACCTCTCAATATCCTCTCTCTCGCGCGCGTTCATGTGGATCCAGTCGTCAACTTGCCTTCCTTAACCTCCTAGTGAGATTCTCGTGCACATGAACCCGAGCCTGCCATGCTCCGTCTATGTCGCTTTCATGCACTTCCAACATGCACCCGTCCCCGTCAGCTTATCCTATAAATACCTCGGGCCTCGCTCACATTTTTGCCCCACC
>NW_021204794.1:0-1696 GCF_002162155.2 Triticum dicoccoides
GATGGAGTCAAGACTTCAGACAAATAATACACTGGGCGCTGAACTTTGAGGGCTTTTCCTTCTTCTTCCCGCTCGACCGTTAGCACGGTACTGACGACTTGTCCTGTGGCTGCGATATAGAGCAACAGAGGCTCTTTGCTGATTGGAGCAGCAAGCACCGGCTGGGTGGAGAGCAGAGCTTTTAGCTCGGCAAACGCTGCATCAGCTTCTGGAGTCCACTCGAACTTGTCTGTCTTCTTCATCAGTCGATAAAGAGGCAATGCCTTTTCACCGAGTCGTGAGATGAATCGACTTAATGCGGCCAAGCATCCAGTAAGCTTCTGGACATCGTGCACTCGCACAGGGCGTTTCATTCGGAGAATAGTGCCAATCTTCTCTGGGTTAGCGTCGATTCCCCGTTCGGAAACGAGAAAACCGAGTAACTTGCCACCAGGAACTCCAAATGTGCACTTCGATGGATTGAGCTTGATATCATACCTTCTGAGGTTGGCAAATGTTTCGGCAAGGTCAGCGAGCAGGTCGGAACCTTTTCGTGACTTGACAACAATATCATCCATATAAGCTTCCACATTCCGACTGATTTGAGTGAGTAGACACTTCTGAATCATTCGCATGAATGTGGCCCCGGCATTCTTGAGGCCGAATGGCATGGTGATATAGCAGAAGCACCCGAATGGAGTGATGAAAGTTGTTTTTACCTCGTCGGGCCCGTACAGACGGATCTGGTGGTACCCGGAGTAGGCATCTAAAAAAGATAACCTCTCACATCCCGCGGTCGAGTCAACAATTTGATCTATGCGAGGGAGAGGAAAATGATCTTTCGGGCAGGCCCGGTTGATGTGCTTGAAATCAATGCACATTCGGAGCGACTTGTCCTTCTTAGGAACCATGACGACATTAGCGAGCCACTCGGAGTGGTATATCTCTCGGATAAATCCTGCCGCCAACAGTCGAGCCACTTCTTCGCCAATGACTTTTCTCTTCTGGACGGCGGACCGCCGAAGATGCTCTTTGACTGGTTTTGCAGATGAGTCGACTCTTAGGCGATGCTCAGCCAGTCCCCTGGGAACACCTGGCATGTCAGCGGGCTTCCATGCAAAAATGTCCCAGTTCTCACGGAGGAACTGGATGAGCGCTTCTTCCTATTTTGGGTCGAGTGTCGTGGAGATGCGGGTCGGAGGTGCTTCGGGGTCGGTCGGGTGAATGTGAACAGGCTTCGTCTCACCGGACGACTGGAATGCAGACTCTGTGGCGGGCTTCTTGGATCGCAGCAAGTCACTGGGATCTGCGTTTTGCTTATATTCTTCGAACTCGACCGCTGTCACCTGGGAATCGGCGATCTTGGAGCCCTTCTGAAAGCACTCTTCTGCCTTTTTCCGATCACCGGTGACAGTGATCACTCCTTTGGGGCCGGGCATCTTCAATTTGAGGTACACGTAGCATGGTCGAGCCATAAATCGTGCGTAAGCTGGTCTCCCCAAAATGGCATGATATGCACTCTGAAAATCCACGACCTCAAACGTCAACTTTTCTTTGCGAAAATGCTTCGAATCACCAAACACCACGTCCAAAGCTATCTGGCCGAGTGACTCGGCCTTCTTCCCTGGTATAACTCCATGAAAGCTCATGTTACTAGTGCTCAGTCGGGACATCGGAATGCCCATACCTTTCAATGTGTCTGCATACAATAAGTTCA
>NW_021204795.1:0-1389 GCF_002162155.2 Triticum dicoccoides
TTCTGCATTACATCTTTAAAATCAGCATCATGCACATATTGATCTTTGATGGTCTCCAAACCAAATATTTTGAAGTCAAGTTGTGAAAGCATAGTATAGCGACGAGACAATGCATCAGCAATAACATTTTCTTTTCCCTTCTTGTGTTTAATGACATAAGGGAAAGTCTCAATGAATTCAACCCATTTAGCATGTCTACGATTCAGTTTAGCTTGACTTTTAATATGTTTCAAAGATTCATGATCAGAATGTATAACAAATTCTTTGGGCCATAAATAATGTTGCCATGTTTCTAAAGTCCGAACAAGAGCATATAATTCTTTATCATAAGTAGAATAATTCAGACTAGGCCCACTCAATTTTTCAGAAAAGTATGCAACAGGTTTGCCATCTTGTAATAACACACCTCCTAATCCAATTCCACTAGCATCACATTCAAGCTCAAAAAGTCTTATTAAAATCAGGAAGTTGGAGTAAAGGAGCATGTGTCAACTTATCTTTCAATACCGTGAAGGCTTCTTCCTGTGCGGTACCCCAAAGAAAAGGCACATCTTTCTTTGTAAGCTCATTGAGAGGTGCAGCAATGGTGCTGAAATCTCTCACAAAACGCCTATAGAAACCAGCGAGGCCAAGGAAACTCCTCACTTGTGTGACCGTTTTGGGCTGCGGCCAACTCTCAATAGCTTCAATCTTGGCTTTATCAACTTCAATTCCCTGTGGAGTAACAACATAGCCAAGAAAAGATACTCGGTCGGTGCAAAAGGTGCACTTCCCAAGGTTACCAAACAAACATGCATCACGTAGAGCAATAAAAACAGCACGTAAATGTCCCAAATGTTCTTCCAAAGATCTGCTATAAATCAATATGTCATCAAAGTAAACTACCACAAATCGTCCAATGAAAGCACGTAAAACTTCATTCATTAATCTCATGAAAGTACTAGGTGCATTAGTTAACCCGAAAGGCATGACTAACCACTCATATAATCCAAACTTAGTTTTAAATGCTGTTTTCCATTCATCTCCCAATTTCATACGAATTTGATGGTATCCACTACGTAAATCAACTTTGGAGAATATTGTAGAGCCACTCAATTCATCAAGCATATCATCTAGCCTAGGAATAGGATGACGATAACGAATAGTAATATTATTAATGCCTCTACAATCAACACACATACGTGATGTACCATCCTTTTTCGGCACTAGAATAATAGGAACAACACAAGGACTAAGGGATTCGCGTATATAACCTTTGTCGAGAAGCTCTTGTACTTGACGCATAATCTCCTTCGTCTCCTCTGGATTGGTACGGTATGGTGCACGGTTTGGCAGTGAAGCACCGGGAATTAAGTCAATCTGATGCTCAATCCCTCGAATAGGCGGTAA
>NW_021204796.1:0-1923 GCF_002162155.2 Triticum dicoccoides
TTACATCCGCTTTAGTCGCGGTAGTACCGCTGCAGCCTTTACCAAAACAGCCACAACTTTTGCAAACGGACTCCGAATTCAACGAAACCAAGTTTGTTGGACAGCTAACGACATGGGCTAACACAATCTTGATAGAAATATCAAGAATAAGCAAATGAGAAATGGCCAAAAAGAAAATGGTGAGAACCCTTCCTCGGATAAGACCGGTAAAACCTCCAACACCAAAACCATCATAGAAGACGCATGCAAACTCCGTTTTCGATGAACTCAAGCTTGTCATAAACATGACCACAAGCTCTAAGACTCACAAAGAGAATCAAACAAGAACCAAGAAACATGATGAAAGGATGCAATGGTTTGAGCTCTCTACGAACGATACGATCAAGCAACTCATCGAGAGCCCCCCCCTTGATAGTATGGCAATCGATCCTATAACCCGGTCTCCCACAACTACCATGAGACCGGTAAAATAGAAAATCTATCAAGGGCAAACCTTTGCCTTGCACATGGTCCACTTGAGCTAGATGATGACGATCTTCACTTCCTCAAGTTGGACCAACTTTCATGATTGTGTTGGCTCGATGAAGACTAGTTTATTGCTCCCCCATACTCCACTATGGATGCGCCTCTCTTCCGCACATATTCACAAGTCCATTGCTTCAAGCATTTGATCTCTTCATGATGCTTCACTTGAACTTGCACACCACAACCTAACCCCACAAAGAACTCTCACGAAGATCATGGGTTAGTACACAAAGCGTAATTGACAATGCTTACCAGACCATGGGATCGCTTGATCGCTCTCGGTACATCTTCTATGCTTTGTGTGTTGATCAACTTGATTCACTCTTTGACTTAGTCTTGATCAACCTTGAATCTTTCCAACTCTGTTCATTTGGATGATGTCTTGAAGGTAAACATGAATGATCACACACTCTTCTTCTTCAAGACATGCTTACTATAAGCACAACACTCATATGACCAATCTTTGGATAATTCCTTAATAGCACCTTGGTCATCACAAACTCTCCTTGAAACCAACAAATGGACTCCAAGAAAAGCCTATGGACAAACCCTTCAAGTATAACTCAAGGCAGCCATTAGTCCATAGAGATTGTCATCAATTACCAAAACCAAACATGGGGGCACCGCATGTTCTTTCAATCTCCCCCATTTTGGTAATTGATGACAATCACTTTCAAGAGAGTTTATACAAGGAATTATGCATCACTATGTAATGCGCCAACCAATAATGCATGCGAATGAGGTGCAAATGCTAAGGAACAAAACCAAAGCAAGAGGAGAAAATTCTCTAAACTTCTCCACGAAACTCTCTGAAACTTCTCCCCCATTGGCATCGATTGCCAAAATGGGCAAAAAGCTTAGAAGGCCAATATAAATTGTGGTCCTCCATAAATTGTGTATTCCTCAACAAGAGAGTGGAATGCAATACACATATCCAACTGTCAATACTTGGAGGAAGACAAACTATATTGAGGCCCAAAGATTACAGCAGAAAGATATGCCACAAAGACATGACAAAGAGAGACACAAGCAATCAGAAGATACCAATTGAAGCAAGCAATCAACGAATATAAATTGAGCCAACTAGACCAATGATCCTATGAGCCACATCAATGAAGGATATTATGATATGAGCAAAGGAGTGTTCTAAATAAGCTGGAGAAGCTCCCCATGATTTGTGCACACATCATAATTTTTGTATTTGGATACGAAGTGCATAAAATAGGATCATAGCTCCCCAAAATCAATAGAAACTCACATCCAGTGCAAGTGAGCATATAGGAAACAAAGCCTAGCGCTTGCAACAAGCACATGGTTGAGCAACAAGTAAAAGAGGCAACTTAAGAATAGGCTCAACCAAAATAATGTGTGTGAGTCATGGCGAAGCACTTGAGAAGA
>NW_021204797.1:0-923 GCF_002162155.2 Triticum dicoccoides
AAACAGGACTTCCCATATATAAATCTTTACCTCCGGACCATTCCGGAACTCCTCGTGACGTCCGAGATCTCATCCGGGACTCCGAACAACATTCGGGTTACTGCATATACATATCCCTATAACCCTAGCGTAACTGAACCTTAAGTGTGTAGACCCTACGGGTTCGGGAGACATGCAGACATGACCGAGACTCTCTTAGTCAATAACCATCAGCGGGATCTGGATACCCATGATGGCTCCCACATGCTCCTCGATGTTGTCATCGGATGAACCACTATGTCGAGGATTCGATCAAACCCTGTATGCAATTCCCTTTGTCAATCGGTACGTTACTTGCCCGAGACTCGATCGTCGGTATCCCAATACCTTGTTCAGTCTCGTTACCGGCAAGTCACTTTACTCGTACCGTAATGCATGATCCCGAGTCCAACACCTTGGTCACTTTGAGCTCATTATGATGATGCATTACCGAGTGGGCCCAGAGATACCTCTCCGTCATACGGAGTGACAAATCCCAGTCTCGATCCGTGTCAACCCAACAGCTACTTTCGGAGATACCTGTAATGCACCTTTATAGTCACCCAGTTACGTTGTGACGTTTGATACACCCAAGGCACTCTTATGGTATCCGGGAGTTACACGATCTCATGGTCGAAGGAAGAGATACTTGACACTTGCAAAGCTCTAGCAAAACGAACTACACGATCTTTTATGCTATGCTTAGGATTGGGTCTTGTCCATCACATCATTCTCCTAATGATGTGATCCCGTTATCAATGACATCCAATGTCCATAGTCAGGAAACCATGACTATCTGTTGATCACAACGAGCTGGTCAACTAGAGGCTTACCAGGGACATAGTGTGGTCTAAGTATTCACACGTGTATTACGATTTCCGGATAATACAGTTATAGCATGAATA
>NW_021204798.1:0-6086 GCF_002162155.2 Triticum dicoccoides
TTTTTTTCTCACGCTTTTTTTTTCTTTTTCTTCTCTCTTTTTCTTTTTTTTCCTCTCTTTTTTCCTCTATCTTTTTTTTCTCCCTCTTTCCAAGACAAACTAGATAAGATGCAGATTGGATCAGGCGAAGATGTGAATGACCTCAACTATGATTATGACAATGAACAGTGCGTAGCACGTGGTGGAAATTAATGGATGGAATGGTGGACAGCGGAAGGGATAATGATGCAGCTGCGGCGTGACTAATGTGAACAGAACTCGAAACTCTAAAGGAACTAGACACTAAGACCAGCAACTAACACGACGATGCAACCGATAATTCAACTATGCAAGCATTGAATAGAAAATTGCAAAGGCTCGGACTGGCTTGGATAAATGATGAACAGATCTAACTTTTTTATGACTTTTTCATGGACTGTAGGTATGAATGACAGATGCGATCTAAACTATGAAAAACTGTAAAATCTCACCGAAAAACCTGAAAACTGATACCACTTGATAGAGGCGGGGTGTCCCGATCTTTCGATGAGATGATAACTATCGATTTGGTGGAGACGACTTTGACGATCCGACTACAAACGTGCACGACGTTGCGCCTTAGCAATCGCTAAACCAATCTCCTGAGGTTACTGATGATGCCAGAAGCACGGTCAGCCTGACCACGAAGGTCTATTCCTGCAAGCAATCGAAGAACGAGCAAGAATATGATAAAGCAATCTGAATATTGCAAATATATATGAGGTATTGATAATGGTGGGGATCCGTAAGCGGTCTTGGTCTGGTCGTTGGACACAAACGAAGTACACGAAGTTGCAATGGCTAACTTTTAACTAAAGAAAACCCAAGGAAAAGCTACTAGATGGATCTACATATATAGGAGCAAGGGGTGGCGGCCAAGGAGGTGGGAGGACGTCCCAAGGCAGCCTAAAACTAAATCTAGGTCGTACAAGGCCAATGGGCCCAAGTGGAGGTGATGTAACACCTTTGGACTTGTAGTTTGACTCGGATTCTGCTGCAGCATCAGATTGTTTCGTCCACAACTCAACGCTCCGGGCGAATTTGAAGGTGATTCCAATTGGGTTGGAAAGTGCACGAAATCTCGTTTCCAACAAAAAAAGAATCACCCAATTTGGAGTCCGTATGGAAAATTTGTGTGCGTTTTGAGTCAGGTGTGTCTGTGCAGTCCGAATCTGAATCCAGAACGTGAGAGACTTGGACTCTATCTTCTCTTGGGCCAAAAGTGACGTGAGAGAACTTTTTGGACAGCAAATAAACATCTCTTTCTTCCTTATCTTCATATGTGGATTGTACAAATGTCCCATACACCTGCAATTAGACAAAACACAAAAGTGTGTGAAGTATTTTTGTTCTGAATAACATAAATAGATTATTGAATAGTTTGCACTAGAAATCACCTGACAAATATGCATATATGCAATATTTTTGGTCATATCCAAGGTTGTCATGTCCTCATCACCATATTTTTTTGGTCATATCCAAGGTAGTCATGTCCTCATCACTTCCTGTGCGGTACCCCACATAAAAGGCACATCTTTCTTTGTAAGCTCATTGAGAGGTGCAGCAATGGTGCTGAAATCTCTCACAAAACGCCTATAGAATCCAGCGAGGCCAAGAAAACTCCTCACTTGTGTGACCGTTTTGGGCTGCGGCCAACTCTCAATAGCTTCAATCTTGGCTTTGTCAACTTCAATTCCCTGTGGAGTAACAACATAGCCAAGAAAAGATACTCGGTCGGTGCAAAAGGTGCACTTCCCAAGGTTACCAAACAAACGTGCATCACGTAGAGCAATAAAAACAGCACGTAAATGTTCCAAATGTTCTTCCAAAGATTTGCTATAAATCAGTATATCATCAAAATAGACTACCACAAATCGTCCAATGAAAGCACGTAAAACTTCGTTCATTAGTCTCATGAAAGTACTAAGCGCATTAGTTAACCCAAAAGGCATGACTAACCACTCATATAAACCAAACTTTGTTTTAAATGCTGTTTTCCATTCGTCACCCAATTTCATACGAATTTGATGGTAACCACTACGCAAATCAACTTGTTGTAGAGCCACTCAATTCATCAAGCATATCATCTAGCCTAGGAATAGGATGACGATAACGAATAGTAATATTATTAATGCCTCTACAATCAACACACATACGTGATGTACCATCCTTTTTCGGCACTAGAATAATAGGAACAACACAAGGACTAAGGGATTCGCGTATATAACCTTTGTCGAGAAGCTCTTGTACTTGACGCATAATCTCCTTCGTCTCCTCTGGATTGGTACGGTATGGCGCACGGTTTGGCAGTGAAGCACCGGAAATTAAGTCAATCTGATGCTCAATCCCTCGAATAGGCGGTAATCCCGGTGGCACGTCTTGTGGAAAGACGTCAGCGAACTCCTGCAAAATGTTAGTGATAGCAGGAGGCCAAGAGGAAGGCACGTCCTCGAATGAAAATAATGCCTCTTTGCACACAAAAGCATAGCAAACAGATTTGCTGAAATCTAGCTCTTCAATATCAGATTTGGTGGCAAATAAACATGCACTTTTCAATTTAATTTCAGAAGCAACACTATATGGTTTATTATTAGGCTGCATTTGTTGCTCGAATTCTTTTGCCACAATCTGATTTTCACTCTTATTCTTCTCCTGTTTTGCTTTATTAGCTCTATTAATATCATCTTTCAAAATGGAATCAGCAGTCATAGGAAGCAAAGTAATATTTTTATCCTTATGAACAAGAGTATAGTGATTGTTTCTACCATGGTGTACAGAATTTTTATCAAATTGCCATGGTCTACCAAGTAATAAGGAACATGCTTGCATAGGTACCACATCACAATCAACATAATCAGCATATGTAGAGATACTAAAATGCACACGAACAGTACGTGTTACCTTAACCTTGCCGCTGTTGTTGAACCATTGGATGTAGTAAGGATGTGTATGTGGTCTTGTGGGGAGAGAAAGCTTCTCCACCATCTCCATGCTAGCCAAGTTGTTGCAGCTCCCTCCATCTATGATGACGCGCAAAGAACGTTCTTTCATAACTCCCTTGGTATGGAACAAATTGTGCCTCTGATTTTGCTCAGCTTGTGTGACCTGCACACTCAAAACACGTTGAGCAACTAAACATTCATACCTGTCAGCGTCTTCAGGAGCCATGTATTGCGTCTCATGATCAGAATCATCTCCACCATGTTCTTCACGTGTAATAAGAGCCAAAGTCTCCTCATCATAGTCACTAGCGGACTCATATCCACCATCCGCGGTATCAATCATCACACACGGAGATTTGCATTCTCTCGCATAATGACCTCCTCCCTTACAACGACGACAAATAATATCACTTGTGTGCCCTGTTGATGCCATGGAAGAAGAAGAACTCCGTGCAGGCCCAGCAGGTGCGCTCTTGGCAGATAATGGTGGTTGTGCCTATTTTCTTGTATCACGACTGGAGGAGGCACCTAATTGAGGTGCTGGTGCAGTTGAAGTAGAAGATGCACGCGGTGTCCATGATGAAGGTCGGCCTGCAGAAAAGTTAGTTCGCGCCAATGCTTGTCGATCCTGCACTTCACGTTCAGCTTTAGAAGCAAGATGGAATAAACGAGTGATATTAGTATACTCCTTATAGTCTAGAATGGTCTGAATCTCTCTATTTAATCCACCCAGAAAACGTGCAAGCATAGCTTCATTCTCCTCAACAATACCACATCTAATCATGCCAGTTTGTAATTCCTGATAATATTCTTCTACAGAATTTTTCCCTTGTCTTAAACGCTGCAATTTTTGAAGCAATTCACGTTGATAATATGGTGGAACCCAACGCGTACGCATAGCAGTTTTCAAAGCAGCCCAAGTAGTTGGAATAGGATATAATCTACAATGTTCAGACCACCATACACATGCAAAACTAGTGAAAGCACAAACAACAGCAGCAACTCGTCTCTCCTCAGGATATTGTAAACATGTAAATCGTTGTTCAGTTTCTAACTCCCAAGTAAGATATATATCAGGAACATATCTACCCTCAAATGGTGGAATATTCAATTTCAGTTTAGGAATATGGACATCATCTCGTACCTGAGGTGGTGGTGCAGACCTACCATTACGAATATATACCTGAGGTCGACCTGCTGGTGGTGGTGCAGGTGGCTGCACGTAGTGCTGATTTTGATCGACCTCATCCTCATAATCTCCCACATAATCATCCTCCTCCGCATCAGCAGCAGGAGCCACAGAAGTATCAACAGCAGCACCAACAGTTTGGCCAAACGCAAGAGGAACACGGCTTGCTCGGCGAAGGTCTGTTTCGCGAAGTGGAGGTAGTCGTTGTTGTTGTTGTTGGAGAGGTGCGTTAGGTGCAGCGGGTGGTGGCGGTGGAAGACGCGCGAGCAGTTCATTAAACTTGTTATCGAGCTTTGTTTCGAACGTCTTCTTCATGCCATCTATCTTCTCCATGGCCTCTTCAAATCTGTTTAGCGCATCTTGCACCTGTCCACTCATCATTTGCTGAAATTTATCATGCAAATCCTTATTCGTCATGTTCTCCCAGTCAGTCTCGTCGGCTTGTGATCCTGGCATGGTTAGCAGCAATAGAAACACACAAGAATATGATCCTACAGACTACTAACAAGAGGTGGTGGTGGGTGTCACAAATCCGTCAAGCAAATCTCAAATTCTTACCAGTTCTTACCCAGCAGCAGGCGGTGATCGGCAACCGTTGTAGTCAAAAACTCTCAAAGCTTGGATAGAGCGATTACCAGGGAGAGTCAAACGCACGACGTAGATGTATGTGGAGCTGGGAAGGCTTATAATATGGTAGCAAAAAGGGTCAGCAATAATCAATTCAGAGATGCAAAGTTGAATAAACGCTCAACGACGGTACTGTGCTGGTCCTAGGCTAGACCGTGCTAGAGACGCGAGCCTAGAACACTAACAAAATCACGGCGCTGCACGTAAACAAGGGAAAAGCACACTCTGGAAAAAAAAATTCGCTTTTTTTTTGCGCTGTATTTTTTGCGCTGCTCTTTTTTTTTGCGAAAAATCACTATAATGGCGAGTGTCTCAAAACTCTTCCCAGGTCAAATTGACAGGATGGGCACGAAATTTTTTTTTGACCAATTTTTTTTTCGACTGCCCGGACCCAAAAACTGGAAACGGGTCAAAAAAAACTTTCTATAACGGCGACTGTCTCAATACGCTTAGAAACACCTAAAAATAGGATAGCCAGAAAATTTTTCGACAAGTGCGTTTTCGGAAAATTTTGGGCCTAAACGGAGGGTGGTTTCCGGACTCTTTTTTTTTCGAAACCTACTCCGGCAAGGAAACACGAATCGGAAACTAGATGGATCCCGAAAACAAACCTAATAAGCAAGGAACTCGGATTGGTGGTGGATATATGGTGGTGGTATATGGCAGCGGTGGTGGTAGCGGTGGTAGTATATGGATATGGATCGGTGGTGGTATATGGACACGGATTGGTGGTGGTATATGGATACGGATTCGGAGCGGTGGTGGTAGATGGCAGGGGCGATGATGATGGTGCGGCGGCGGCGTGACAACTTATGACCAGAAGTCGAAACTCTAAAAGACTAGACTCTAAGACCAGCAACTAGACACGACGATGCAACCGCAAATTCAACAAAGCAAAACCCTAAAAAGATTATGCAAAGGCTCAGATTGGTTCAGATATGATGAACTAACCCTAATTTTTGTTTTTGTGGCTTTTTCGTGGACTGTAGGTATGAAGAACAGACTCGATCTAAACTACGAAAAACTGTAAAATCTCACCGAGCAACCTGGAAATCTGATACCACTTGATAGAGGCAAAGGTGTCCCGTCTTTCGATGAGATGATGGATATCGCTTTGGTGGCAGTTGACTTTGACGATCCGACTACGAACGTGCGAGGACGTCACGCCTTAGCAATCGCTAAACCAACTCCGAGAGGTTATTGACCACGCCGGAGCACGATCAACCTGACCATGACGGTCTGTTTCCTGCGAGCAAACGAAGAACAAGCAAGAAACTGAGATTGCAATCTGGATATTGCGAATATAAGAT
>NW_021204798.1:6580-12489 GCF_002162155.2 Triticum dicoccoides
CTCTAGTAATTGGTCCAGTATTTATAGCAGCAGGGGTTGTGGGTGTGATGAGGACATCAATACAATTGTTACACCCACAGCCCCTGCTGCTATACATACTGGACCAATTACTAGAGCTCGTGCACGCCAACTAAATTACCAGGTACTTTCGTTTCTTGGTAATGATTCTAATGTTCATGAGAATATGATGCTGCCTAAATTGGATACATTTGTTTTGCTTACAAATGAAGGGCCTAGCTTGGAGAAGGATGAACATTGGAGCAAGAACAAGCATGGAGATGATGGCATGCGCAAGGGGAACAAGAACGGAGTTACAAGTGATGATTTCAGGACTTTGGAGCCACCATAATGGGTGCATGAAGCCTTGGACGAAATATACAAGATGCCACTTCATAAATTTCGTCCCGAGGCTATTTTAGGTGCTGCGTCACATTATTATTGGGCCAGGCCCATGTAATTTCGAAATACATAAGTATAGGCTATTTTTAGAGTCCGTATGTGTGGGGAAACAAGAGATAGGGATGATTTCGGACCCCTCCACCAAGGGCCACGAAATTCCCCCCTCTTCCTCCATATATACAGCCCTTAGGGCATCGTTTAGACTTTGGGTTTTGTTTAGATTAAAAGTTCGCCATAGCTGCAACTTCGCGTACTTCGTTTGTGTTCAACGACCAGACAAAGGCGTCACAGAACCCCACCTTGATCAATAAAGCTTTCATCTTATATTCGCAATATCCAGATTGCAATCTCAGTTTCTTGCTTGTTCTTCATTTGCTCGCAGGAAACAGACCCTCGTGGTCAGGTTGATCGTGCTCCGGCGTGGTCAATAACCTCTTGGAGTTGGTTTACCGATTGCTAAGGCGCGACGTCCTCGCACGTTCGTAGTCGGATCGTCAAAGTCGACTGCCTCCAAAGCGATATCCATCATCTCATCGAAAGACGGGACACCTTTGCCTCTATCAGGGTGTAACAATTGTATTGATGTCCTCATCACCTGGTAATCGCTCTATCCAAGCTTTGAGAGTTTTGACTACAACGGTTGCTGATCACCGCCTGTTGCTGGGTAAGAACTGGTAAGAATTTGAGTTTTGCTTGACGGATTTGTGACATCCACCACCACCACTTGTTCGTAGTCTGTAGGATCATATTCTTGTGTGTTTCTATTGCTGCTAACCATGCCAGGATCACAAGCCGACGAGATTGACTGGGAGAACTTATCGAACAAGGAGCTTCATGATAAGTTTCAGCAAATGATGACTGAACAGGTACAAGATGTGCTGAACAATTTTGAAGAGGCCATGGAGAAGATCACTGGCCTTGAGAAGACGTTCGAAACAAAGCTCGATAACAGATTTAATGAACTGCTTGCCCGTCTTCCACCACCGGCTGCACCTGTCGCACCTCTGCAACAACAACAACTACGCCCCCTTCCGAATCAGTATGGACGAGCACAGCGTGTTCCTATTGAGCCAGGACAAAATTCTGGTGCCGCTGCTACTGCTGTTGGTGCTTCTTTGGCTCCTGCTACTGCTGCAGCTGGTACCCAGGAGGATGATGAGTATGCGGGCGATTATGAGGATGAGGTTGATCAAAATCAGCACTACGTGCAGCCACCTGCACCACCACCAGCAGGTCGACCTCAGGTATATATTCGTAATGGTAGGCCTGCACCACCACCTCAGGTACGAGATGATGTCCATATTCCTAAACTGAAATTGAATATTCCACCATTTGAGGGTAGATATGTTCCTGATATATATCTTACTTGGGAGTTAGAAACTGAACAATGATTTACATGTTTACAATATCCTCAGGAGAGACGAGTTGCTGCTGCTGTTTGTGCTTTCACTAGTTTTGCATGTGTATGGTGGTCTGAACATTGTAGATTATATCCTATTCCAACTACTTGGGATGCTTTGAAAACTGCTATGCGTACTCGTTGGGTACCACCATATTATCAACGTGAATTGCTTCAAAAATTACAGCGCTTAAGACAAGGAAAAAATTCTGTAGAAGAATATTATCAGGAATTACAAACTGGCATGATTAGATGTGGTATTGTTGAGGACAATGAAGCTATGCTTGCACGTTTTCTGGGTGGATTAAATAGAGAGATTCAGACCATTCTAGACTATAAGGAGTATACTAATATCACTCGTTTATTCCATCTTGCTTGTAAAGCTGAACGTGAAGTGCAGGACCGACAAGCATTGGCGCGAACTAACTTTTCTGCAGGCCGACCTTCATCATGGACACCGCGTGCATCTTCTACTTCAACTGCACCAGCACCTCAATCACGTGCCTCCTCCAGTCGTGATACAAGAAAACAGGCACAGCCACCGTTATCTGCCAAGAGCGCACCTGCTGGGCCTGCACAGAGTTCTTCTTCTTCCATGGCATCAATAGGGCACACAAGTGATATTATTTGTCGTCGTTGTAAGGGAGGAGGTCATTATGCGAGAGAATGCAAATCTCCGCGTGTGATGATTGCTACCGCGGATGGTGGATATGAGTCCGCTAGTGACTATGATGAGGAGACTTTAGCTCTTATTACACGTGAAGAACATGGTGGAGATGATTCTGATCATGAGACGCAATACATGGCTCCTGAAGACGCTGACAGGTATGAATGTTTAGTTGCTCAACGTGTTTTGCGTGTGCAGGTCACACAAGCTGAGCAAAATCAGAGGCACAATTTGTTCCATACCAAGGGAGTTGTGAAAGAACGTTCTGTGCGCGTCATCATAGATGGAGGGAGCTGCAACAACTTGGCTAGCATGGAGATGGTGGAGAAGCTTTCTCTCACCACAAGACCACATCCACATCCTTACTACATCCAATGGTTCAACAACAGCGGCAAGGTTAAGGTAACACGTACTGTTCGTGTGCATTTTAGTATCTCTACATATGCTGATTATGTTGATTGTGATGTGGTACCTATGCAAGCACGTTCCTTATTACTTGGTAGACCATGGCAATTTGATAAAAAATTCTGTACACCATGGTAGAAACAATCACTATATTATTGTTCATAAGGATAAAAATATTACTTTGCTTCCTATGACTCCTGATTCCATTTTGAAAGATGATATTAATAGAGCTAATAGAGCAAAACAGGAGACGAATAAGAGTGAAAATCAGATTGTGGCAAAAGAATTTGAGCAACAAGTGAAGCCTAATAATAAACCGTCTAGTGTTGCTTCTGAAATTAAATTGAAAAGTGCATGTTTATTTGCCACCAAATCTGATATTGATGAGCTAGATTTCAGCGAATCTGTTTGCTATGCTTTTGTGTGCAAAGAGGCATTATTTTCATTCGAGGACGTGCCTTCCTCTTTGCCTCCTGCTGTCACTAACATTTTGCAAGAGTTCGCTGACGTCTTTCCACAAGACGTGCCACCGAGATTACCGCCTATTCGAGGGATTGAGCATCAGATTGACTTAATTCCCGGTGCTTCACTGCCAAACCGTGCACCATACCGTACCAATCCAGAGGAGATGAAGGAGATTATGCGTCAAGTACAAGAGCTTCTCGACAAAGGTTATATACGCGAATCCCTTAGTCCTTGTGCTGTTCCTATTATTCTAGTGCCGAAAAAGGATGGTACATCACGTATGTGTGTTGATTGTAGAGGCATTAATAATATTACTATTCGTTATCGTCATCCTATTCCTAGGCTAGATGATATGCTTGATGAATTGAGTGGCTCTACAATATTCTCCAAAGTTGATTTGCGTAGTGGATACCATCAAATTCGTATGAAATTGGGAGATGAATGGAAAACAGCATTTAAAACTAAGTTTGGATTATGTGAGTGGTTAGTCATGCCTTTTGGGTTAACTAATGCACCTAGTACTTTCATGCGATTAATGAACGAAGTTTTACGTGCTTTCATTGGACGATTTGTGGTAGTTTACTTTGATGATATACTGATTTCTAGCAAATCTTTGGAAGAACATTTGGAACATTTACGTGCTGTTTTTATTGCTCTACGTGATGCACGTTTGTTTGGTAACCTTGGGAAGTGCACCTTTTGTGATGAGGACATCAATACCATTGTTACACCCACAGCCCCTACTGCTACATATATGGGACCAATTACTAGAGCTCGCGCACGCCAATTAAATTATCAGGTACTTCCGTTTTTTGGTAATGATTCTAATGTTCATGAGAATATGATGCTGCCTAAATTGGATACATTTGTTTTGCTTACAAATGAAGGGCCTAGCTTGGAGAAGGATGAACATTGGAGCAAGAACAAGCATGGAGATGATGCCATGCGCAAGGGGAACAAGAACGGAGTTGCAAGTGATGATTTCAGGACTTTGAAGCCACCATAATGGGTGCATGAAGCCATGGACGAAATATACAAGATGCCACTTCATAAATTTCGTCCCGAGGCTATTATAGGTGCTGCGTCACCTTTTTATTGGGCCAGGCCCATGTAAGTTCGAAATACATAAGTATAGGCTATTTTTAGAGTCCGTATGTGTGGGGAAACAAGAGATAGGGTTGATTTCGGACCCCTCCACCAAGGGCCACGAAATTCCCCCTCTCTTCCTCCATATATACAGCCCTTAGGGCACCGTTTAGACTTTGGGATTTGTTTAGTTAAAAGTTAGCCATTGCAACTTCGTGTACTTCGTTTGTGTCCAACGACCAGACCAAGACCGCTTCCGGATCCCCACCATTATCAATACTTCATATTTATTTGCAATATTCAGATTGCTTTATCATATTCTTGCTCGTTCTTCGATTGCTTGCAGGAATAGACCTTCGTGGTCAGGCTGACCGTGCTTCCAGCGTCGTCAGTAACCTCAGGAGATTGGTTTAGCAATTGCTAAGGCGCAACGTCGTGCACGTTTGTAGTCGGATCATCAAAGTCGTCTCCACCAAATCGATAGTTATCATCTCATCGAAAGATCGAAAGATTGAAATGCGTCACAGAACCCCACCTTGATCAATAAAGCTTTCATCTTATATTCGCAATATCCAGTTCCTCCCCTTCTTGAAATGAAGTCGTCCTCGACGGAAACTCATCTTCCTCACCCAAATAAGGCTTCAAATCTGCAATGTTAAAAGTGGGACTAACCCCAAAATCTGCAGGCAGCTCAAGTTTATATGCATTATCATTTATTTTCTCTAACACCTTAAAGGGACCATCAGCACGTGGCATTAGCTTTGATTTGCGCAAATCAGGAAATCTATCCTTACGCAAATGTAACCAAACAAGATCTCTAGGTGCAAACACAACATGTTTTCTACCCTTATCTCCAGCAAGTTTATATTTAGCATTCATACGCTCAATGTTTTCCTTAGTTAACTCATGCATTTTTAAAATCAATTCAGCACGTTGTTTAGCATCAAAATTAACCTTCTCCGAAGATGGAAGAGGCAACAAGTCAATAGGTGCACGAGGTAGGAAACCATACACAACTTCAAAAGGGCACATCTTAGTAGTAGAATGCAATGAACGATTATAAGCAAATTCAATATGAGGCAAGCATTCCTCCCAAATTTTCTTATTATTCTTCAAAACAGCCCTAAGCATAGTAGACAACGTTCTATTGACTACTTCAGTTTGTCCATCAGTTTGGGGGTGACAAGTAGTACTAAAAAGCAGTTTAGTCCCCAACTTAGCCCATAAACATCTCCAGAAGTGGCTAAGAAATTTAGTATCACGATCTGAAACAATAGTATTTGGCACACCATGCAAGCGAATAATTTCACGAAAGAACAAATCAGCAACATTAACAGCATCATCGCTTTTATGACATGGTATAAAGTGTGCCATTTTCGAGAATCTATCCACGACAACAAATATGCTATCCCTCCCCTTCTTTGTTCGAGGTAAACCTAAAACAAAGTCCATAGATATATCCTCCCAAGGAACACTAGGTACAGGGAA
>NW_021204799.1:0-1033 GCF_002162155.2 Triticum dicoccoides
TGGTCAATAACCTCTCGGAGTTGGTTTAGCGATTGCTAAGGCGCAACGTCGTGCACGTTTGTAGTCGGATCGTCAAAGTCGTCTCCACCAAACCGATAGTTATCATCTCATCGAAAGATCGGGACACCCCCGCCTCTATCAAGTGGTATCAGTTTTCAGGTTGCTCGGTGAGAATTTCCAGTTTTCCTAGATTAGATTTATTTTCTTACCTATTGTCCAAGAAAAAGCCACAAAAAAGAGTTAGATCTATTCATCCTTGGTCCAAGCCAATCTGAGCCTTTGCAATTTTCTTTTCATTGCTTGCATAGTTGAATTATCGGTTGCATCGTCGTGTCGAGTTGCTGGTCTTAGTGTCTAGTTCGTTTAGAGTTTCGAGTTCTGTTCACATTAGTCACGCCACCGCTGCATCATTATCTCTTCCGCTGTCCACCACCCATCCATCAATTTCCACCACGTGCTACCCATCATTCATTGTCATAATAATAGTCGAGATCGTTCACATCTTCACTTGATCCAATCTGCATCTTATCTAGTTTGTTTTGGAAAGAGGGAGAAAAAAAGAGAAAAAAAACGAGAGAAAAAAAAGAAGAAAAAAAAAGACAGAAAAAAAAGGAGAGAAAGAAAAAAAAAGTGTGAGGAAAAAAAAGAGAAGAAAAAAAAACAAAAAAATCGGCACAAACTTTTTTCAGAGGAAAGTTGGAGACAAAGTTGTTGATATATCCTGCTTGGCTGTTGTTTCACCTCATTATCTTTACTGCCGTTGTGATCTTCACTTATATCTTGCTGTCCAGAGCTACTTAGTATCCTTCATTGATGCTAGTTGTGCTACGCCGTGACCTCATTAGTGTTCTAGGCTCGCGTCTCTAGTCCGGTCTAGCCTAGGACCAGCACAGTACCGTCGTTGAGCGTTTATTCAACATTGCATCTTTGAATTGATTATTGCTAATCTTTTGCTACCATATATAGCCAACCCAGCTCCACATATTTCTACACCGTGTATACGTACGCTCCCCTGGCAATCGCTTTACTCAAT
>NW_021204800.1:0-1015 GCF_002162155.2 Triticum dicoccoides
GGCGCGGGCGAAGAGACGCGCAGGCGGGCGGCGCAAGGGAGCGGGCCGCGGGGGCCGGCTCCGGGATCCCGGGCCGCTCGGCGGCGGGGACAGGCGATGTGGGGCGAGGGCGGCGCGACCAACGAGAGGACGCCACGTGGCGGCGGGCGGCTAGCTGGACATGTCCGTAGGCGCGGATTGTGTCCGGCGCGCGAGGAGAGGGAGTGATCTAGGGTTTGCCCGAAAATTTCGGGGAGTGGTCTTTATATAGGCATAGGAGGAGCTAGGAGTGTCCAAATGAGGTGCGGTTTTCGGCCACGCGATCGTGATCAAACGCTCTAGATGATGGAGAGGGTTTTGGTGGGTTTTGGGTCAAAATGGAGGGGTGTTGGGCTGCAACACACACGAGGCCTTCTCGGTCCCTTGGTTAACCATGGAGTATCAAACAAAGTCCAAATGTTATGAAACTTGACAGGCGGTCTACCGGTAGTAAACCAAGGCCACTTGGCAAGTCTCGGTCCAATCCGGAAATGTTTAATCCCCACACACGAAAGAAAGGTAGAAATGACCACCGGAGGAGAACGGAGCGCCGGAATGCAAAACGGACAACGGGGAAAAAGCTCGAATGCATGAGACGAACACGTATGCAAATGCAATGCACATGATGACATGATATGAGATGCATGACAACGATAACAACACACGGAGACAAAAACCTGAACCCGAGAAAATAAAATAACTTAACGCCGGAAACGCCAAGAGTTGGATTACATATTGGGAAAATCATATCCGGGGTGTTACAGATACCATGCCTATTTTCAACCTTTTAAGAGTTCATTTGAAATGTTTTTCAATCTCAGGGTCTTATAGCTCAAAAAACAGTAAATCCATGAAAAATAACAAATGAAGCAGAAAGGATTGAAAATTGATGATGTGGTTTTGAATGGTGCATTTTGAACATGCAAAAAGTCTGGAGTTCAAATAAGTTTAAAAAATGAAATCCCTTTGTAACAGATGAGTTTTCGTATAAAACCCT
>NW_021204801.1:0-1072 GCF_002162155.2 Triticum dicoccoides
AACCTGAGGATCATCCTCATAGCTGCCAGGAAACAATATGTCCTAGAAGGACCGCTAGGTGACGCTCCCGTCCCAGAGAACCAAGACATTATGAATGCTTGGCAGTCTCGCGCTGATGATTACTCCCTCGTTCAGTGCGGCATGCTTTACAGCTTAGAACCGGGGCTCCAAAAGCGTTTTGAGCATCACGGAGCATATGAGATGTTCGAAGAGCTGAAACTAGTTTTCCAAGCTCATGCCCGGGTCGAGAGATATGATGTCTCCGACAAGTTCTACAGTTGTAAGATGGAGGAAAACAGTTCTGTCAGTGAGCACATCCTGAAGATGTCTGGGTTGCACAACCGTATGACCCAGCTGAACATTAACCTCCCAGATGAGGCGGTCATTGACAGAATCCTCCAGTCGCTCCCACCAAGCTACAAGAGCTTTGTGATGAACTACAACATGCTGGGAATGGAAAAGACCATTCCTGAAGTGTTCTCGGTGCTGAAGTCAGCAGAGGCTGAAATCAAGAAAGAACATCAAGTGTTGATGGTCAATAAGACCACTAAGTTCAAGAAGGGCAAGGGTAAGAAGAACTTCAAGAAAGACGGCAAAGATGTTGCCGCGCCTGGTAAGCCAGTTACCGGGAAGAAGTCAAAGAATGGACCCAAGCCTGAGACTGAGTGCTTTTATTGCAAGGGGAAGGGTCACTGGAAGCGGAACTGCCCCAAATACTTAGCGGATAAGAAGGCCGGCAACACCAAAGGTATATTTGATATACATGTGATTGATGTGTACCTTACCAGTACTCGTAGTAACTCCTGGGTATTTGATACCGGTGCCGTTGCTCATATTTGTAACTCACAGCAGGAGCTGCGGAATAAACGGAGACTGGCGAAGGACGAGGTGACGATGCGCGTCGGAAATGGTTCCAGAGTCGATGTGATCGCCGTCGGCACGCTGCCTCTACATTTACCTACGGGATTAGTTTTGAACCTTAATAATTGTTATTTAGTGCCAAGTTTGAGCATGAACATTGTATCTGGATCTCGTTTAATACGAGATGGCTACTCATTTAAGTCTGAGAATA
>NW_021204802.1:0-1455 GCF_002162155.2 Triticum dicoccoides
GCTACGAGGTAGCCACCTGACCCCGTGCGATGGTGAAGCTTCTTCTTCTTAGCATTTCTCTTGTTTGTCGCCGACATTTTTTTACTCTTTTCCGATGTCTTGTGGGCCACAAATGCGGGCCAGTCATCTCTGATCTTCTCATATTTGCCAATGAATTCTGGTGTCTCATTTTTTTCGACATACCTATTGAGGTCTTTCTTCCAATTCCTGAATAGGTCTGCCATCTTCCTCAGAGCAAAAGACTTGATTAATGGCTCTATAACTGGCTTCTCCGGATCATCCTCCGGCGGTAGGGTGAAATTTGACTTCAGCTCAGTCCAAAGATTCTCTTTCTGCATCTCATTGACATAAGACACCTCAGGGTCTTCGTTCTTAGGCTTATACCATTGTTGGATGCTGATCGGGATCTTGTCCCTAACCAGAACCCCACACTGAGCAACAAATGCCTTCTTTGTCCGGTAGGGTTCACTCGGTTGGCCGTCGCGCGCGATTTGTATGATCTCAAACTTTTCATCCGAGCTCAACTTTTTCTTTGGGCCTCGTCTCTTTACCGAAGTTGTGCTCGATCCGGAGGGCTAGAAAAAAGAACAAAGACGAGAGTTAATTAATATGTGTACATACCAAAACAATGAATGCATCAATTAGCTAGTCAGCACAGGCTTAACTAATATATATACCTGGCCGGACTCGGTTTGGTGATCACCGGAGCCGTCCTCACGGTCTACTTCTTCACCCTCTCCTTCTTGCACCGGCATTGGGTCATCGGAGCCATGTAAATCAATGAGGAGAGGGCCAGCTTCTTCTTCACCCTATCCTTCCAGACCATCGTTGTCGTTGAGAAACATCGAGAGGGCATCACTTCCTTCTGCGATTATGTCCCTCAACAACGCTTCTTGTGCTTCGTCTCGGGGGGTGTCCATAGTTTCTACAAATATTTACAACATGGCAATTATTATTCAAACATGACAGATATGGATATATTAGTGGCAAACGTAGAACTAGCTAGCTAATCACAATAAGGAATCATATTAGTGCCCTCGACGCTGCTTCTCTAGGGTTTGGGGTGGCCTCGACAACGCTTCAAGGGTTAGGGGGTGGCCTCGAGACCGCTTCAAGCTAGGAGGGGGTAATATCGACCCCCCCCCCCACGTGTTGAAGCTATCGGGAGGGGGTCGGCGTTGAACAGTACATCTATGTCCCACAAGTGACGTGGGCATCGACGTGGGCATCGACGCCCGCAAGCTATTGGATTTCTTCAATACTTTGACACTATAGGAACCCTCGACCCTGAAACCTTCGACCCTTGACCCCTTAACGACCCTCGACCCTCTACCCTAGTTCCCGACCCTCGACCCCTCAGCGATCCTCGACACCCTCGTTATATCGACAACGACGCAACATACATATACATGGGAAAATAATGTTATCGGGGAGGGGGTATCGGTACCCCCCCCC
>NW_021204803.1:0-1293 GCF_002162155.2 Triticum dicoccoides
CGGCCAGCCTAAGTGTTCCGGAGCAGTAGCAAGCTACCATGGCTCGGTGGAAACACTAGGAGACATTTCCCCGTAAGAGAGGCTACTAAAGATAAACAACTAGATGGTCAGATCCCACACATACCAAGCATTTCAATAACATACACACAATATGCTCGATATGTGCAAATACAACATGGCATCACAACATGACTCTATGACTCAAGTAATCTATTCAATAGGCTCCGAGGAGCGAGATATTACAAACATGGGTCTCATGACCCAACATTCAGAGCATACAAATCAAGCACAAGCGGAAGCTATCATGTCTGAGTACAGACATCTATAAATGAAAAAGGCTGAGAAGCCTGACTATCTACCAAATCCTGCCGAGGCACAAGATCGTAGCTGAGGTAACAAGCTAAACGTCGAAGACCACGCGGAAATACTAGTGAGACTGAAGCCTCTCTGCAAAAACATAAAATAGGCAAACGTGAGTACAAATGTACCCAGCAAGACTTACATCAGAACTATCTACATATGCATCATTATCAACAAAAGGGATGGTGGGGTTTAACTGCAGCAAGCCAGCTTTGACTCGGTGGCTATCCTGAACTACGACTGCAAGTAACTCTTTTGAGGTGGCGCACACGAGTCCACATATTCACCAACCAATACACCACTATGGATCCACTCCCGTCTCCCTACGAGAACGCCATCCATAGCACTCACGCTTATCTTGCGTATTTTAGAGCATCCACTTTCACTTGTCTATGAACTGATATAAGCAACCCAGAAGTCCTTTTCCGCGGACACGGCTATTCGAATAGATTAGGTTAACCCTGCAGGGGTGTACTTCTTCACACACGCTCTCACCACTTACCGCCGTTTACACGACACGTACTCGGCAACCTTCAAGCGGAAGCCCAACGTGGGTGTCGGCCACGGCCTGCCTAAACACTCAAGTCTCTAGTCCAGGTTTATCGCCTATTCGGGTTCCATCCATGAGGAGATCCGGCCGGAGTTTCGCTCACAGCCCCAAACGATGTGAACAGGGTTCCCGAGACACCAAACGGGCGCCCGGTACACCGTGCCACGTGCCTACCGCATCACAGCCCACCCCTACGGTCAGCGCTGCGCACGGCCTCCAGCATACTACAAACACCAGAAACTACTTGCAACTCCTGGACAGAGGACAAGGGTGATTAAGAAGCCGAGAGGGTCCATTGGTTTCGGGCCCAATGCGTGGTAGTAGCTGAATCATGGATCACAAACACAGAACTCAGTTCCTGAGGACGGCTGCAATGAGACAAC
>NW_021204804.1:0-966 GCF_002162155.2 Triticum dicoccoides
GCTCATTTTTTAGTAAAGTTAATCACAACTATTTTTTTTTCTATTTATTTCTGAGTTGTAATAAGTCATTAAAAATAAGCATCTATGCTCATTTTTTAGTAAAGTTAATCACAATTATTATTTTTTCTATTTATTTCTGAGTTGTAATAAGACATTAAAAATAAGCATCTATCCTCATTTTTTTAGTAAAGTTAATCACAACTATTTTTTCTTCTATTTATTTCTGAGTTGTAATAAGTCATTAAAAATAAGCATCTATTTATTTCTGCTATATTTATTTTTTTCTATTTATTTCTGAATTGTAATAAGTTATTAAAAATAAAAAAGAGGCGCAATGCTCGTTAATTCGCTTCAAGCCTTTCGGAATAGTGTAAACTACACAACACATAGCTCCGTGCAGTCTACCCTATTCCTCAAGGCTTGAAGCGAACCAACGTGCAGGTGAGCATTGAGCCTCTTCTTCATCGTCTCTGCACTCAGGGCTTATAAACAGCTGCGAGTGCCTCTCGCTTGGCGAGGTGGGACTAAAAAAACAGTTGCAGAAAGAATCAACTAAAAAACAGCTGCAGAAAATAAATAAATAATTAGATGGTCCATTGGTACCAATGCCTCTCTTTAGTCCCGGTTGGTGTCTCTAACTGGGACCAATGCCATTCTTTAGTCCCGGTTGGCGGCACCAACCGGGACCAAAGGTCTTTGTTTCCCGCCCTTTGGGCTGCTGAAAAGAGGCCTTTGGTCCTGGTTGGTGGCTCTAACCGGGATTAAAGGGTGCATTGGTCCCGGTTTGCGCCACGAACCGGGACCAAAGCGTTTGCTATATAAGTAGCACTTAGGAAAATTTCAGAACCGCGCCACCCACTTCGATCTCTCCTCCTCCTCTTCCGATGCCGTCGTCCCCTGCCGCCCTGACGCCGTCGCCGCCCCGCCCCGCCCCGACGCCGCCGTCGCCGCCCCGTCCTGCCCTGG
>NW_021204805.1:0-1286 GCF_002162155.2 Triticum dicoccoides
TAGTGTTGGAAATTTTTGAAAGCATTTGTTCATGCTAGCTCATGAAGCATATGTTTGGATGAAGGTAGTGACTTCCTTTAATTCATGTGCATCTGATGCAAGTTGCCGCCGTGGATTCGAGAAAGTCAATGTTGCTTTCTTTGGAATCATTCCAAATCAGTCATGCACACGTACGAAGAATGCTGTGGTTTGAAGACTTGCAACCTTCAATCTATATGTATCCCTAGCACACCAAGCCACTGGTTGATTTGTTCAAGGAGAAGGAGTTCCTTCATAAGAGCTAATCCGGACTTATGTAAGGACTTCGATACCCTCGTTGATGGTTCCCCCTCCTGAACTCGGTAGTGTTTTATTATAAGACTACCACGTGGTCATGCTTGTCTGGGACAACGTGTTCACATGTTTGTAGCAGAACCAGCTCATGTTTTGGAGCTTGCTATCATAGTTCATCTCCCGAGAATCCCGCAACGTCATCTCGTCGATTTGTGTTGCAAACTTTCATTTTTCTTCCTAAGACTCGATGAGCCTGGAATATCCTAACACCAACCAGAGCTGAATCTCAGGCAGATATGATGGTTGGAACATTTCCCTAAGAACTATAATATTGGTCTCTCAATAACCGGTAAGGTGGATGTCGTGGCCAACACACCCATCCGGTAGACCTATTATTATAGTATCTTGTTTGAGGAAGTTGGCCACCCCCCCCATAGGGATTTCGTAGGATTTACTCCCTAGTTGCCCTATGGATTTTTGTGTTCCCGAAGTCCGACCTTTTTACTTGATGTTTTAGATATCAAACCATATCTATGAATGGGTTACACTAGCACATCAAGGAGAACATTAGAAGCGGAGTGCTAAATGTCTCTCGGTCGATCATCCAGATTTTATTTTCTTGGCCCCGCCAAGGGTGAAATCTGAGAAGGTGTTATCTTCCTTTGCATCTGCATCCTCCATCACCATTCATCATGGTAGTAAGTTGTGTTACCGGACCCTTGACACGGATATTGGTAAAACCTTGATGATTATGGAATTGCTCAAGTTCTTGAGAGCACGCGCAAGTGCTAGGTTTGATCGTCGGCATTAACTGTATAGCGCTCTCAGTTTCCTCGGTTATGCTATAACCAGTCCAATAGTGGGATAACTCTCTATTGTTGGGTTCTTCCCCAGTTACCAGAATCATTCCCAGCATTTGCATTTTGTTCCCAGCTTGCACCGCCATTGTGCCATTCTACCATGGGTCTCTTCCATTTCCGGTGATAAGCAAAAATCATCCATTACGTTGTCTT
>NW_021204806.1:0-1099 GCF_002162155.2 Triticum dicoccoides
TAAGTATAGGCTATTTTTAGAGTCCGTATGTGTGGGGAAACAAGAGATAGGGTTGATTTCGGACCCCTCCACCAAGGGCCACGAAATTCCCCCCCTCTTCCTCCATATATACAGCCCTTAGGGCATCGTTTAGACTTTGGGTTTTGTTTAGATTAAAAGTTCGCCATAGCTGCAACTTCGCGTACTTCGTTTGTGTTCAACGACCAGACAAAGGCGTCACAGAACCCCACCTTGATCAATAAAGCTTTCATCTTATATTCGCAATATCCAGATTGCAATCTTAGTTTCTTGCTTGTTCTTCGTTTGCTCGCAGGAAACAGACCCTCGTGGTCAGGTTGATCGTGCTCCGGCGTGGTCAATAACCTCTCGGAGTTGGTTTAGCGATTGCTAAGGCGCGACGTCCTCGCACGTTCGTAGTCGGATCGTCAAAGTCGACTTCCACCAAAGCGATATCCATCATCTCATCAAAAAATCGGGACCCTCGCCTCTATCAAAAACTAAGTTTGGATTATATGAGTGGTTAGTCATGCCTTTTGGGTTAACTAATGCGCCTAGTACTTTCATGAGACTAATGAACGAAGTTTTACGTGCTTTCATTGGACGATTTGTGGTAGTCTATTTTGATGATATACTGACTTATAGCAGATCTTTGGAAGAACATTTGGAACATTTACGTGCTGTTTTTATTGCTCTACGTGATGCACGTTTGTTTGGTAACCTTGGGAAGTGCACCTTTTGCACCGACCGAGTATCTTTTCTTGGCTATGTTGTTACTCCACAGGGAATTGAAGTTGACAAAGCCAAGATTGAAGCTATTGAGAGTTGGCCGCAGCCCAAAACGGTCACACAAGTGAGGAGTTTTCTTGGCCTCGCTGGATTCTATAGGCGTTTTGTGAGAGATTTCAGCACCATTGCTGCACCTCTCAACGAGCTTACAAAGAAGGATGTGCCTTTTGTTTGGGGTACCGCACAGGAAGAAGCCTTCACGGTATTGAAAGATAAGTTGACACATGCTCCTTTACTCCAACTTCCTGATTTTAATAAGACTTTTGAGCTTGAATGTGATGCTAGTGGAATTGGATTAGGAGGTGTGTTATTA
>NW_021204807.1:0-1084 GCF_002162155.2 Triticum dicoccoides
GACCAGCTGGTCTCCTCCAACCTCTTGCTATTCCGGAATGGAAGTTTGATCATATCGAGATGGACTTCATGAATGGATTTCCTAAGTCCAAGCGTGGAAATGATGCTATCTTCATTGTCATTGACAAGCTTACTAAAGTGGCTCATTTCCTTCCTATCAAAGAATCTATCACAGCAGCTCAGTTGGCAGAGTTATACACCTCCAGGATTGTATCCTTGCACGGCATTCCACAATTGATTTCTTCAGACCGTGGAAGCATCTTCACTTCTAAGTTCTGGGACTCCTTTCAGAAGGCCATGGGCACCAACATTCGTTTCAACACAGCTTTCCATCCTCAAACAAGTGGCCAAGTCGAGCGAGTCAATCAAATCCTTGAAGATATGCTCAGGGCTTGTGTCATCTCCTTTGGCATGAAGTGGGAAGATTGTCTTCCATATGCCGAGTTCTCCTACAACAACAGCTTCCAAGCGAGTTCGGGCAAGGCCCCATTCGAAATTCTCTATGGCAGAAAGTGTCGTACTCCTCTCAATTGGTCTGAGACAGGTGAACGCCAACTTCTTGGCAACGACTTGATCATAGAAGCCGAAGAAATGTGCAAATTCATTCGTGAGAATCTCAAAGCCGCGCAATCGCGCCAGAAGAGCTATTATGATGACACGCACTGTGATGTGGCTTTTGAAATCGGAGACCATGTCTACCTCCGCATCTCTCCAATGAAAGGCACTCGTTGCTTCGGTATCAAAGGGAAGCTTTCCCCTAGATACGTGGGTCCTTTCAAGATCATTGGCAAAAGAGGCGATCTCGCCTATCAACTTGAGCTTCCGTCCAATTTTGCAAACGTGCACGATGTGTTTCACGTGTCACAGCTTCGCAAGTGCTTCAAGACTCCTGAGCGCACTATCAACTTCGAAGAAATTAACCTCCAAGAAGATCTCTCTTATCATGAGCACCCTGTTGCTATTCTTGAAGAAACTGAGCGCAAGACTCGCAACAAGTCAATCAAATTCCTGAAAGTGAAGTGGTCACACCATTCTGACCGAGAAGCCACCTGGGAGCGCGAGGACCACCTCCGTTCCGAATATCC
>NW_021204808.1:0-1428 GCF_002162155.2 Triticum dicoccoides
GGGTCTCACGACCCAACATACAAGTCATACAGTCATACAAACCAGCAGCGGAAGTAACTTGTCTGAGTACAGACAACTAGTAAAACAAAAGAGGCTTGGAAAGCCTAGCTATACTACGTGGTCCTTCACAAGCTCAGGGTCACCACCTGGGTCTTTAGCCTACTCGTTGATGTCAACGTCTACATAGAACCCATCAGAAGGGGTTGCAGCGTCTTCTGTAAAAATGTAGATTATAGCAACATGAGTACGAAGGTACTCAGCAAGACTTACATCAGATCCTACATACATGCATAGTATCAAGAAGGGTTGGTGGAGTTATTGCAGCAAGCCAGCTTTGACTCTTGGCTAGGCTATCCTACGATACTCCAACTTGAAATGGTTTTGCGCACACGAGTCCACTACTCACCACTTCAATACACTACCGAGGATCCACCTCCGTCTTCCTACGGAAGAGCCATCCTCGGCACTCACACTTATCTTGAGGCTTTTAACAGTTTCCATTTACTTGTCTATCAACTGTATAGGCAACCAAGTAGTCCTTTACCGCGGACGGGGCTATTCGAATAGATCATGTTAACCCTGCAGGGGGTACTTCTTCATACACGCTCTCACCACTTACCGTCGTTTACACGACATGTACTCGGCAACCTTCAAGCGGAAGCCCAACGTGGGTGTCGGCCACGACCTACCTAATCACCTAAGCCTCCAGTCCAGGTTTATCGCCTATTCAGGTTCCATCCGCAGGGAGTCCGGCCGAGGTTTCCCATACGGCCCCGAACGATGTGAACAGGGTTCCCGAGATACCTAACGGGTATTCGGTACACCCGGCCACGTACCTACCGCATCACAGCCCACCCCTACGGTCAGCGCTGTCCACGGCCTCCAGTAGGCTACAAACACCAGAAACTACTTGCAACTCCTGGACGGAGAACTAGGCTGAATAAGAAGTCGAGAGGGTCCATTGGTTTCGGGCCCAATGCATGGTAGTAGATGATTCTTAAATCACACATACAGATCTCAGTGCTTAAGGTCGGCTTCAATGAAACAACCCACCATGTACTCCTACATGGCCTCTCATCGATACCTTTACCAAATCGTGTTCACCACACCACTCTCATTACCGACATAACATTTCACTCTAGCCCATCACCCAGATGAACCAGACCTGACACGACTCTAAGCATAGCAGGCATAGCAAGGTAGGAACAACACATACATATGGCTCAATCAACTCCTACACATGCTAGTGGGTTTCATCTAGTTACTGTGGCAATGACAGGTCATGCAGAGGAAATGGGTTCAACTACCGTAGCACACAGCAGTTTGAAACGCGTTGTCTTAATGCAGTAAAAGAGAGCAGGAGCGAGAACATGGGATTGTATCGATATGATCAAATGGTTGGTTGCTTGCCTGATGGTTCGATGCACG
>NW_021204809.1:0-1143 GCF_002162155.2 Triticum dicoccoides
GAAAAAGGGGAGAGTCCTAAAGGGGGAAGGCACCTCCGAGGTGCCTTGGGGAGGATGGACTCCTCCCCCCCTCCTTAGCCGCACCCCTTTCTTGGAGTAGGGGGCAAGGCTGCGCCTCCCCCTTCTCCCCTGCCCCTATATATAGTGGAGGGGAGGGAGGGCATCCATACCTGAGCCCTTGGCGCCTCCCTCCCTCCCGTGACACCTCCTCCTCTCCCGTAGGTGCTTGGCGAAGCCCTGCAGGATTGCCACGCTCCTCCACCACCACCACGCCGTTGTGCTGCTGCTGGATGGAGTCTTCCTCAACCTCTCCCTCTCTCCTTGCTGGATCAAGGCGTGGGAGACGTCACCGGGCTGTACGTGTGTTGAACGCGGAGGTGCCGTCCGTTCGGCACTAGGATCATCGGTGATCTGAATCACGACGAGTACGACTCCATCAACCCCGTTCACTTGAACGCTTCCGCTTAGCCATCTACAAGGGTATGTAGATGCACTCCCCTTTCTACTCGGTGTTGGTCTCTCCATAGATAGATCTTGGTGTTTCGTAGGAAAATTTTTGAATTTCTGCTACGTTCCCCAACAGTGGCATCATGAGCTAGGTCTATTGCGTAGATTCTTTGCACGAGTAGAACACAAAGTAGTTGTGGGCGTTGATGTTGTTCAATATGCTTGCCGTTACTAGTCCAATCTTGTTTCGACGGCATCGTGGGATGAAGCGGCCCGGACCGACCTTACACGTACTCTTACGTGAGACAGGTTCCACCGATTGACATGCACTTGGTGCATAAGGTGGCTAGCGGGTGCCAGTCTCTCCCACTTTAGTCGGAACGGATTCGATGAAAAGGGTCCTTATGAAGGGTAAATAGCAATTGGCATATCACGTTGTGGTTTTGCGTAGGTAAGAAACGTTCTTGCTAGAAACCCATAGCAGCCACGTAAAACATGCAACAACAATTAGAGGACGTCTAACTTGTTTTTGCAGGGTATGCTATGTGATGTGATATGGCCAAAAGGATGTGATGAATGATATATGTGATGTATGAGATTGATCATGTTCTTGTAATAGGATTCACGACTTGCATGTCGATGAGTATGACAACCGGCAGGAGCCATAGGAGTTGTCTTTATTTTTTGTATGACCTG
>NW_021204810.1:0-1175 GCF_002162155.2 Triticum dicoccoides
TGTACAAAACGGGCAATCTCTTTTGAAATATCAGGGTTTCATACGGAAACTCATCTATTACAAAGGGATTTCATTTTTCTAAACTTATTTGAACTCCATAGTTTTTCTGTGTTCAAAATGCACCATTCAAAGCCACATCATCAATTTTCAACCCTTTCTGACTTCATTTGTTATTTTTCATGCATTTACTGATTATTTTGAGCTATAAGACAATTAAATTGAAAAGCATTTGAAATGAACTCTGAAAAGGTTGAAAGTTGGCATGGTATCTTCATTTCACCCACATAGCATGTGCAAGAAAGTTGAGAGGGTTACGGCAAAAACTGGATGCACTTCTTGTACAAAATAGACAATCTCTTTCGAAGTAACAGGGTTTCATACGGAAACTCGTCTGTTACAAAGGGATTTCATTTTTTTGAACTTATTTGAACTCAATGTTTTTCTGGTTTCCAAATGCCCCATTCAGAGCCACATCATCGATTTTCAACCCATTCTGACTTCATTTGTTATTTTTCATGCATTTACTGATTATTTTGAGCTATGAGACCATGAAATTGAAAAACATTTGAAATGAACTCTAAAAAAGGTTGAAAGTTGGCATGGTATCATCATTTCACCCACATAGCATGTGCAAGAAAGTAGAGATGGTTACGGCAAAAACTGGATGCACTTCGTGTACACAACGGATAATCTCTTTCGAAGTATCAGGGTTTCATAAGGGAACTCGTTTGTTACCAAGGGATTTCATTTTTTTGAACTTATTTGAAATCCATAGTTTTACTGTGCTCAAAATGCACCATTCAAAGCCACATCATTAATTTTCAACCCTTTCTGCCTTCATTTGTTATTTTTCATGCATTTACTGATTATTTTGAGCTATAAGACCATGAAATTGAAAAGTATTTGAAATGAACTCTGAAAAGGTTGAAAGTCGGCATGGTATCATCATTTCACCCACATAGCATGTGCAAGAAAGTAGAGAGGGTTACGGCACAAACTGGATGCACTTCGTGTAGAAAACGGATAATCTCTTTCGAAGTATCAGGGTTTCATACGGAAACTCGTCTGTTACAAAGGGATTTCATTTTTTTGAACTTATTTGAACTCCATAGTTTTCCTGTGTTCAAAATGCACCATTCAAAGCCACATCATCGATTTTCAACCCATTCTGACTT
>NW_021204811.1:0-942 GCF_002162155.2 Triticum dicoccoides
AGACATTGAGTTCATCATCGAGCTCATACCCGGAGCAGGACCCATCTATAAGAAGCCTTATAGGATGGGATCGGAGGAGTTAGCAGAATTGAAGAAGCAGTTGGAAGAGCAGTTGAGGAAGGGATTTATCCGCCCTAGTGCCTCCCCTTGGGGATCACCTGTTCTGTTTGTGGCAAAGAAGGACGGTACCATCCGCTTATGCATTGACTACCGCTCCCTCAACGAGGTTACAATCAAGAACAAGTACCCACTTCCCAAGATTGAAGATCTGTTTGATCAACTCAATGGGGCCAAGGTGTTCTCCAAGATCGACCTCAGATCTGGGTACTACCAACTGAAGATCAGACCCCAAGATATTCCGAAGACGGCATTCGTAACCAGATATGGCCTGTATGAATGCACGGTCATGTCCTTTGGGTTGACCAATGCCCCAGCTTACTTCAGGTATCTCATGAATAAGGTCTTCATGGAATATTTGGAAAAGTTTGTCGTCGTCTTCATTGATGACATTCTTGTCTTCTCGAAGTCGGAAGAAGAGCACGAGCAACACTTGAGGATGGTCCTAGACAAGCTTCGAGAGCACCAACTGTATGCCAAGTTCAGCAAGTGTGAATTCTGGCTGCGTGAAGTTGGATTTCTGGGACATGTTCTAACAGAAGAGGGATTGTCAGTCGACCCTGCCAAGATAGAAGCCGTGACTGAATGGCAATCCCCGAGCAATGTGAAGGAAGTCAGAAGCTTCCTCGGACTCGCGGGATATTACCGCAAGTTCGTTGAAGGATTCTCAAGCATTGCCCGACCCATGACTCAGCTCTTGAAGAAGGACAAGAAGTTCGAATGGACGCCGAAGTGCGAAGAAAGCTTCCAGGAGCTGAAGAAGAGGCTAACCACCGCTCCAGTTCTGGCCACACCAGATATACACAAGGAGTTTGTGATATATTG
>NW_021204812.1:0-2337 GCF_002162155.2 Triticum dicoccoides
TCAATCCATGCTTGATACTTCTTGTGCTGGTTCTTTTATGAAGAAGACTATTGAATTCAGGTGGGACCTCTTGGAAAGAATTAAACGCAACTCTGAAGATTGGGAACTCGATGAAGGTAAAGAGTCGGGTATTAAGCTAAAGTTTGATTGTGTTAAATCTTTTATGAATACCGATGCTTTTCAAAAGTTTAGCACTAAATATGGACTTGATTCTGAGATAGTAGCCCTCTTTCTATGAATCTTTTGCTACTCATGTTGATCTCCCTAAAGAGAAGTGGTTTAAATATCATTCCCCTATTAAAGAATAAATTAAAGAACCAGTAATTGCTAAAGAAGAAACTATCATCTACAATGTTGATCCAGTTGTTGCTACTGCTTACATCAAGAAACTACCTTTTCCTGTTAAGATAAAAGAACATGCTAAGGTTTCAACTATGGTTCGTAGAAGTAATATCAAAGCACCTAAACCCCCTGAGCAAATCAAATTAGAACCAAGTGTTGCTATGATTAAGGATCTCTTGGTCAATAATATTGATGGGCATGTTATTTACTTCGTTGGTGAAGATGCTAGAATTGCCAAACCCGATGGGAAAGATAAACATAGACCCCTTGTTGGCCTACCCGTTATCTCAGTTAAAATAGGAGATCACTATTATCATGGTTTATGTGACATAGGTGCTAGCGTGAGTGCTATTCCTTTTACCTTATATCAAGAAATTATGAATGATATACCACCCGCTGAAATAGAAGACATAGATGTTACTATTAAACTTGCTAATAGAGACACCATCACACCACTTGGGATTGTTAGAGATTTTGAAGTCTTGTGTGGGAAAATAAAATACCCTACTGATTTTCTTGTTCTTGGTTCCCCACTGGATGAATTTTGTCCCATTATCTTTGGTAGACCTTTCTTGAACACCATTAATGCTAAAATAGATTGTGAGAAACAAATTGTCGGTGTTAGCTTTGGTGATGAGTCTATTGAGTTCAATTTTTCCAAGTTTAGTAGAAAACCTCATAAAAAAGAATTGACTACTAAGGATGAAATTATTGATCTTGCTTCTATTGCTGTACCTCCTACTGATCCTTTAGAATAATATCTGCTAGACCAAGAAAATGATTTGCATATGCACGAAAGAAATGAAAAAGATAGAATCTTATTCGAACAACAACCTCTGCTTAGGCACAATTTGCCTATTGAAACTCTAGGAGGTCCTCCTCCACCTAAAGGTGATCCTGTGTTCGAATTAAAATAGTTACCTGCACTTTGAAATATGCTTATTGCTAACCCACAAGTATAGGGGATCAATTGTAGCCTCTTTTGATACGTAAGAGTGTCGAACCCAACGAGGAGCTAAAGGTATAACAAATATTCCCTCAAGTTCTATCGACCACCGGTACAACTCTACGCACGCTTAACGTTCACTTTACCTAGAACAAGTATGAAACTAGAAGTACTTTGTAGGTGTTTTTGGATAGGTTTGCAAGATAATAAAGAGCGTGTAAATAAAAAGTAGGGGTTGTTTAGATAAAGAAACAATAAAGTTAGTATAGCGAGTGTGGAAAAGTGGTGGTAGGAGTTGCGAAATTGTCCCTAAGCAATTGACTACTTTACTAGACCGATAGCAAGTTTTATGTGCGAGAGGCCACTGCTAGCATGTCATCCCAGACTTGGAATTCTATGCACTTATGATTGGAACTATTAGCAAGCATCCGCAAGTACTAACATTCATTAAGGTAAAACCCAACCATAGCATTAATATATATTGGTCCCCCTTCAATCATGTATGCATCAATTTCTATGCTAGGTTGAAGCTTCTGTCACTCTTGCCCTCCAATACATAGTCCTATCAACATACAACTAACCCTATGGTGTGATCCACGCACGCGCTCATATGATGGGCACCAAAGGACAGCAACATAACCACAAGCAAATTAAATCAATCATAGTAATTCACGAATCACCGACAGGACAACGAAAATCTACTCAGACATCATAGGATGGCAACACATCATTGGATACTAATATGAAGCATAAAGCACCGTGTTCAAGTAGAGGGTGCAGCGGGTTGCGGAAGAGTGGACCGCTGTAGATAGATGGGGGAAGGTGATGGAGATGTTGGTGAAGATGACGGACGTGTTGGTGTAGATCACCGTCACACGATGATGGCCCCGGCGGCGTTCCGGCGTCACCCGGAGAGAGGGGGGGAGAGCCCCCTTCTACTTCTTCTTACTTGACCTTCTCCCTAGATGGGAGAAGGGTTTCCCCTCTGGTCCATGGCCTCCATGGCATGGGAGGGGCGAGAGCCCCTCCGAGATTGGATATGTCTCTCT
>NW_021204813.1:0-1043 GCF_002162155.2 Triticum dicoccoides
AGAAGGAAGAAGAAAACAAAAGAAAAACAGAAGAAAAACAAGAAAAAGGAAGAAAAAAAGAAAAAGGAAGAAAACAACAGAAGAAAAAAAGAAAGAAGAAAAAAAAGGAAGAAGAAAAAAAGAAAGAAGAAAGAAAGAAGAAAGAAAAAGGAAGAAGAAAAAACAAGAAAGAAAAAGGAAGAAGAAGAAAGGAAGAAGAAGAAAACAAAAGAAAAACAGAAGAAAAACAAGAAAAAGGAAGAAAAAAGGAAAAAGGAAGAAAACAAAAGAAGAAAAAAAGAAAGAAGAAAAAAAGAAAGAAGAAAAAAAAAGGAAGAAGAAAATCACAATGTTTTTGTATCCATGAACATTTTATGATTCATTTTTTTGAATTCACATACATTTTATGATTTCTCAAATATCTTTTTTCATTGCTATATTTTGATATACTGAATTGTTTTAAAGATGAAAAGGATAAAAACAGGAAAAGAAAAAATGAAATGAAATGAAAAAGAAAAGAAAAAAGAGTGTGGCCAGCACCCCCCGCCCTGCACATGGGCCATCCCGACCCCACATATATTCGTCTCCATCCGCATCCCTGGCCAAACCCTAGCCACTCTACTCCAAGCTCTGTTCGGACAATTTGTTTATACGGAGAGGGGCGGCGAGGGGGGCGGCAATGCGCGCGGTGTTTTTTTAGGGATCGAGAGGGGACGGCGAGGGTTATAAATGTGTTGTCCTCGCCTCCCCTCTCCGTGACGCCGTCGTCTGCCGCCCCGTCTCGCGCTCTACCGCGACACCCTCTCCCACCCCTTCCTCGCCCCCTCCTTTCGCCACCGCCCTTTCGCCACCGCCACCGCCACCGCCCCCCTTCTTCACTTAATTAATTTGTTTTTACTACATGTTTTCAGGACTGACATAATGGCGGACGATAGAGCTGACCCGATTATGGACAACTATGATCCGGACGGTGAAGCACATATGTTCGGCATCATAAACGGCGATATTCTATATGTGCCGACCGGAGAAGAAGAAGATGATATCTCTTCTTATCTGAACCTTGA
>NW_021204814.1:0-1541 GCF_002162155.2 Triticum dicoccoides
CAATACAATTGTTACACCCACAGCCCCTGCTGCTATACATACTGGACCAATTACTAGAGCTCGTGCACGCCAACTAAATTACCAGGTACTGATAGAGGCAAGGGTCCCGATCTTTCGATGAGATGATAACTATCGATTTGGTGGAGACGACTTTGACGATCCGACTACAAACGTGCACGACGTTGCGCCTTAGCAATCGCTAAACCAATCTCCTGAGGTTACTGACGATGCCGAAAGCACGGTCAGCCTGATCACGAAGGTCTATTCCTGCAAGCAATCGAAGAACGAGCAAGAATATGATAAAGCAATCTGAATATTGCAAATATATATGAGGTATTGATAATGGTGGGGATCCGGAAGCGGTCTTGGTGTGGTCGTTGGACACAAACGAAGTACACGAAGTTGCGTTGGCTAACTTTTAACTAAACAAATCCCAACGAAAAGCTACTAGATGGATCTACTTATATAGGAGCAAGGGGTGGCGGCCAAGGAGGTGGGAGGACGTCCCAAGGCAGCCTAAAACTAAATCTAGGTCGTACAAGGCCAATGGGCCCAAGTGGAGGTGATGTAACACCTTTAGACTTGTAGTTTGACTCGGATTCTGCTGCAGCATCAGATTGTTTCGTCCACAACTCAACGCTCCGGACGAATTTGAAGGTGATTCCAATTGGGTTGGAAAGTGCACGAAATCTAGTTTCCAACAAAAAAAGAATCACCCAATTCGGAGTCCGTATGAAAAACTTGTGTGCGTTTTGAGTCAGGTGTGTCTGTGAAGTCCGAATCTGAATCCAGAACGTGAGAGACTTGGACTCTATCTTCTCTTGGGCCAAAAGTGACGTGAGAGAACATTTTGGACAGCAAATAAACATCACTTTCTTCCTTATCTTCATATGTGGATTGTACAAATGTTCCATACACCTGCAATTAGACAAAACACAAAAGTGTGTGAAGTATTTTTGTTCTGGATAACATAAATAGATTATTGAATAGTTTGCATTAGAAATCACCTGACAAATATGCATATATGCAATATTTTTGGTCATATCCAAGGTAGTCATGTCCTCATCATACTTGCTACACATTTCTTTTGGCCAAAGATGAGACGGGATGTTGAGCGTTTTATTGCTCGATGCACTACATGTCAAAAAGCTAAGTCACGACTCAATCCTCATGGTTTATATATGCCTTTGCCTGTACCTAGTGTTCCTTGGGAGGATATATCTATGGACTTTGTTTTAGGTTTACCTCGAACAAAGAAGGGGAGGGATAGCATATTTGTTGTCGTGGATAGATTCTCGAAAATGGCACACTTTATACCATGTCATAAAAGCGATGATGCTGTTAATGTTGCTGATTTGTTGTTTCGTGAAATTATTCGCTTGCATGGTGTGCCAAATACTATTGTTTCAGATCGTGATACTAAATTTCTTAGCCACTTTTGGAGATGTTTATGGGCTAAGTTGGGGACTAAACTGCTCTTTAGTACTACTTGTCACCCCCAAACTGATGGACAAACTGAAGTAGTCAATAGAACGTTGTCT
>NW_021204815.1:0-14237 GCF_002162155.2 Triticum dicoccoides
TTAATCTCTTCGCATAGGTGAACTAGGACGTGCGTCATGATGTTGAAGAAGGATGGTGGGAACACCAACTCGAAACTGACAAGACATTGCACCAAATCATTCTGTAACCTTGGTATGATTTCTGGATCGATTACCTTCTGAGAGATTGCATTGAGAAATGCACATAGCTTCACAATGGCTAATCGAACGTTTTCCGGTAGAAGCCCCCTCAATGCAACCGGAAGCAGTTGCGTCATAATCACGTGGCAGTCATGAGACTTTAGGTTCTGGAACTTTTTCTCTGCCATGTTTATTATTCCCTTTATATTCGACGAGAAGCCAGACGGTACCTTAATACTGAGCAGGCATTCAAAGAAGATTTCCTTCTCTTCTTTGGTAAGAGCGTAGCTTGCATGACCCTGATGTATGCCGTCTTGTCCGTGCATACGTTGTTGGTCCTCCCGTGCCTCAGGTGTATCTTTTGTCTTCCCTTACACGCCCAAGAAGCCAAGCAGGGTAACGCAAAGATTCTTCGTCACGTGCATCATGTCGATTGCGGAGCAGACCTCTAGGTCTTTCCAATATGGCAGGTCCCAAAATATAGATTTCTTCTTCCACATGGGTGCGCGTCCGTCAGCGTCCTTTGGAACAGGTTGTCCGCCAGGACCCTTTCCAAATATCACCTTCAAATCCTTGACCATATCATGTACATCAGCACCAGTACGGTGGCGAGGCTTCGTCCGGTGATCCGCCTCACCTTTGAAATGATTGCCTTTCTTTCTTACGGGATGCCTGCTCGGAAGAAATCGACGATGTCCCAGGTACACATTCTTCTTACAACTATTCAAATATATACTGTCGATATCATCCAAACAGTGTGTGCATCCGCGGTATCCCTTGTTTGTCTGTCCTGAAAGGTTACTGAGAGCAGACCAATCATTGATGGTCACGAACAGCAACGCCTTTAGGTCAAATTCTTCCCCCATGTGCTCATCCCACGCACGTACACCTGTTCCATTCCATAGTTGTAAGAGTTCTTCAACTAATGGCCTTAGGTACACATCAATGTCGTTGCCGGGTTGCTTAGGGCCTTGGATGAGCACTGGCATCATAATGAACTTCCGCTTCATGCACAACCAAGGAGGAAGGTTATACAAACATAGAGTCACAGGCCAGGTGCTATGGTTGCTGCTCTACTCCCCAAAAGGATTAATGCCATCTGCGCTTAGACCAAACCATACGCTCCTTACGTCATCTGCAAACTCCTTCCCGTACTTTCTTTCGATTTTTCTCCACCGCGACCCGTCAGCGGGTACTCTCAACTTTCCGTCTTTCTTACGGTCTTCTCTGTGCCATCGCATCACCTTGGCATGCTCTTTGTTTTGGAAAAAATGTTTCAACTGTGGTATTATAGGAGAATACCACATCACCTTGGCAGGAATCTTCTTCCTGGGGCGCTCGCCCTCGACATCACCAGGGTCATCGCGGCTGATCTTATAGCGCAATGCACCACATACCGGGCAAGCATTCAAATCCTCGTACTCACCGCGGTAGAGGATGCAATCATTAGGGCATGCATGTATCTTCTGCACCTCTAACCCTAGAGGGCAGACAGCCTTCTTTGCTTCGTACGTACTCTCGGGCAATTCGTTGTCCTTTGGAAGCATATCCTTTATCATTACCACCAACTTTCCAAATCCCTTGTCAGATACACCATTCTCTGCCTTCCATTGCAGCAATTCCAGTGTGGTGCCCAGCTTTTTCTTGTCACCTACGCAATTCGGGTACAACAATTTTTTGTGATCCTCTAGCATGTGCTGCAACTTCTTCTTCTCCAAATCACTTGCGCAGTTTCTCTTTGCATCGGCAATGGCCCGACCTAGATCATCAACGGGCTCATCTGATGCCTCTTCTTCAGCTTCTTCCCGCATTGCCGGCTCAGCTTCTTCCCGCATTACCGGCTCAACTTCTTCCCCCATTGTTGTATCATCGTATTCAGGGAACCCATGGCCAGGATAGCTGTCGTCGTCCTCTTCTTCTTCATTGTCTTTCATCATAACCCCTCTTTCTCCGTGCTTGGTCCAAACATTATAGTGGGGCATGAAACTGGACTCAAACAGGCGACCATTCTTACAGCCAGCACATGGACAAGGCATAAAACCATCCGCCCGCTTGTTTGCCTCAGCCGCAAGCAGAAAAGTATGCACACCCTCAACGAACTGGGGAGAGCATCGGTCATCGTACATCCATTGCCGGGTCATCTTCATTACACAACAACGAATAGACCAAATTAATACAAGTTCATACATAAAGTTCATACAACACTTAAATGCAACAAACAAATAACTCTCTAGCTAAAGCATTTAAATGCAACAACAAATGCGATCAAGATCGCAACTAAGGTAACAATTGATCCAACAGCATAATGATACCAAGCCTCACTATCGATGGCATATTTTCTAATCTTTCTAATCTTCAAGCGCATTTTCTCCATCTTGATCTTGTGATCATCGACGACATCGGCAACATGCAACTCCAATTCCATCTTCTCCCCCTCAATTCTTTTCAATTTTTCTTTCAAGTACTCGTTTTCTCTTTCAACTAAATTTAACCTCTCGACAATAGGGCCGGTTGGAATTTCCGGTTCACATACCTCCTAGATAAAAATATCTATGTCAACTTGATGGGCATAATTTGTCATAAACACAAAATGCAACAAATAGTTTTAAAAGAGAATATACCACATCCGAATCATAACAAGGACGAGGGCTGACGGGGACGGATATCAAAACCATGGCACTATGTATAACAAACAACGTACGGGTAAGATAATTATTATACGAGTAACTATATATCCAAATCACACAAACATCAATTTTTTATATAAAATTTCATGAACAAGAGGCTCACCACAAGGTGGTGCCGGCGACGGGACGGTGCGGGCGATCGACGGTGGTTACGACGGAGATTTAGAAGGCACTAAGTAAACCACACCTACATATGCAAACTAAGTGTTATTTTTGACCTCAAATTGCATATAAATCAAATACTAGCACATATATATATTTCCTCCCAAATAATAAACTCACAAATTAATAACTATATAAAGCATTGCAAGAGCTAATCTAGCAATGAGAGATGAAAGGACAAAGTTGCTAACCTTTGTGATCACTTGAATGGATGGGGGCCTTCAAATCTTGACAAATTTTGGGCAAAATGTGTGATGAGCTCGAGGGGAGAAGAGGAAGAACAGAGAGGAGAGGAGAGGGGAAAGGGGGAAGAACAGAGCGAGCTGGACGAAGGGTTTATATGCAGGAGGACCTATAGTACCGGTTCATGGCACGAACCGGTACTAAAGGTGCTGGAGGGGGCCCAGACTGACAACATCCTGCCACCACCCTCATTAGTACCGGTTCGTGGCACGAACCGGTGCTAAAGGTTAGCCACGAACCGGTACTAATGAGAGCGGCCTGGCTAGCCGTTGGAACCGGCACTAATGTATACATTTGTGCCGGCTCTAATACAAACCGGCACTAATGTGCTTCACGTTTGACCCTTTTTCTACTAGTGCATACATCATTTTTTGTACATTTTGATGACAAGTATTTTCGGACGGAGGGAGTACCTTGAAGCTTACTGTTGCCAGCTCAATGCACTAAAGCTGAAAAGTCTAGTTCAGCTCATCCTTTTCATCTACGGAAAGCCAACTATTGCTTAGTTGCTTCTCTTCTCCTCCTCAGCCTTTTCACTAGAGAAAAGACTACTACTAGAGAAAGCCTACATGCTACAAAGCCTAGCAAACGACGCCCTGTAGACTGGGTTGATCAACAATCTCCCCCTCAACCCTGTTGAATGGGTTTGACGTCGATGATCCCGACCTTGTCGCGCAACTCCTGGAATTGAACACGACCAAGTGCCTTGGTCCGATTGTCCGTCTTCTCGAGGTGTTGTGGTCGTCCTGCAGGCTCACCGGGAAGACCCCCCTAGGCATCGCGACCTGTGTGGATCGCCAACGTTGTTAGCGTCGAACATGTCCGACCGCACTGTAGGCGGGGACACAAACTGCCCAAGAACCACCTCGCTCTTGGGCGTCAATGTTGTTGGGGTCGTAGCTCCTGACGTTACACTGCCCGGGGACTCCCTTCCCGGGGTTGTCGTGTCAGACGTCAAGCTACCCAGGAACTCCCTTCCTGGGGATGACTTGTCGGACACCGCACTACCTGGAGTGGCTTCTCCCAAGGTAGTGTGGACTCCTTGTCGCTCTTCCCAACAGGCTTGCTTGCCGGGTCTCCCCCGACAGTCGTGAGTCGTGCCTCCCGCACGGACTCAATGGACCCCGAGCATGTCGGGGTTGCGACGTGGATGACCATAGAGCACTGTGGCTCCTGCACAGTCTCGATTGTTGCCTTCAGCGTGGTCGGGGCATGCCCGACCAGAGAGTGTCGTGCCTCCCGCACGAATTCGATGGACCCCGAGTGTGTCGGGGTTGTAGCTGTTGGGGAACGTAGCAGAAATTCAAAATTTTCCTACGTGTCACCAAGATCTATCTATGGAGAAACCAGCAACGAGGGGAAGGAGAGTGCATCTACATACCCTTGTAGATCGCTAAGCGTAAGCGTTCAAGTGAACGGGGTTGATGGAGTCGTACTCGTCGTGATTCAAATCACCGATGATCCTAGTGCCGAACGGACGGCACCTCCGCGTTCAACACACATACAGCCCGGTGACGTCTCCCACGCCTTGATCCAGCAAGGAGAGAGGGAGAGGTTGAGGAAGACTCCATCCAGCAGCAGCACAACGGCGTGGTGGTGGTGGAGGAGCGTGGCAATCCTGCAGGCCTTCGCCGAGCACCTGCGGGAGAGGAGGAGGTGTCACAGGAGGGAGGGAGGCGCCAGGCCTTCAGGTATGATTGCTCCTCCTTTTCCCCACTATATATAGGGGCAAGGGAGAGGGGGGAGGCGCAGCCTTGCCCCTTCCTCCAAGGAAGGGGTGCGGCCAAGAGGGGGGGAGGAGTCCATCCTCCCCAAGGCACCTCGGAGGTGCCTTCCCCCTTGAGGACTCTTCCCTCTAGGGTTCCCTAGGCGCATGGGCCTCTTGGGGCTGGTGCCCTTGGCCCATGTAGGCCAAGGCGCACCCCCTACAGCCCATGTGGCCCCCCGGGGCAGGTGGCCCCACCCGGTGGGCCCCCGGGACCCTTCCGGTGGTCCCGGTACAATACCGATGACCCCGAAACTTGTCCCGATGGGCGAAACAGGACTTCCTATATATAAATCTTTACCTCCGGACCATTCCGGAACTCCTCGTGACGTCCGGGATCTCATCCGGGACTCCGAACAACATTCGGTAACCACATACAAACTTCCTTTATAACCCTAGCGTCATCGAACCTTAAGTGTGTAGACCCTACGAGTTCGGGAGACATGTAGACATGACCGAGACGTTCTCCGGTCAATAACCAACAGCGGGATCTGGATACCCATGTTGGCTCCCACATGTTCCACGATGATCTCATCGGATGAACCACGATGTCAAGGACTCAATCAATCCCGTATACAATTCCCTTTGTCTATCGGTACGATACTTGCCCGAGATTCGATCGTCGGTATCCCGATACCTTGTTCAATCTCATTACCGGCAAGTCTCTTTACTCGTTCCGTAACACATCATCCCGTGATCAACCCCTTGGTCACATTGTGCACATTATGATGATGTCCTACCGAGTGGGCCCAGAGATACCTCTCCGTTTACACGGAGTGACAAATCCCAGTCTCGATTCGTGCCAACCCAACAGACACTTTCGGAGATACCTGTAATGCACCTTTATAGCCACCCAGTTACATTGTGACGTTTGGTACACCCAAAGCATTCCTACGGTATCCGGGAGTTGCACAATCTCATGGTCTAAGGAAAAGATACTTGACATTAGAAAAGCTTTAGCATATGAACTACGATCTTTATGCTAGGCTTAGGATTGGGTCTTGTCCATCACATCATTCTTCTAATGAAGTGATCCCGTTATCAATGACATCCAATGTCCATGGTCAGGAAACCTTAACCATCTATTGATCAATGAGCTAGTCAACTAGAGGCTTACCAGGGACAGATTGTGGTCTATGTATTCACACGTGTATTACGATTTCCGAATAATACAGTTATAGCATGAATAAAAGACAATTATCATGAACAAGGAAATATAATAATAATAATACTTTTATTATTGCCTCTAGGGCATATTTCCAACAGTCTCCCACTTGCACTAGAGTCAATAATCTAGTTCACATCGATATGTGATTAACACTCAAGGTCACATCCCCATGTGACTAACACCAAAGAGTTTACTAGAGTCAATAATCTAGTTCACATTACCATGTGATTAACACGATGAGTTCTGGGTTTGATCATGTTATGCTTTTGAGAGATATTATAGTCAATGGGTCTGAACCTTTCAGATCCGTGTGTGCTTTACAAATCTCTATGTCATCTCCTAGATGTAGCTACCACATTCTATTTGGAGCTATTCCAAATAACTGTTCTTCTTGGTGCTATTCTAAATTGTTGCTCCATTATACGTATCTAGTATCTCTACTCAGAGCTATCCGGATAGGTGTTAAGCTTGCATCGACGTAACCCTTTACGACGAACTCTTTTACCACCTCCATAATCGAGAAAATTCCTTAGTCCACTAGTTACTAAGGATAACTTTGACCGTTGTCCTGTGATCCATTCTTGGATCACTCTTGTACCCCTTGACTGACTCATGGCAAGGCACACTTCAGGTGCGGTACACTGCATAGCATACTATAGAGCCTATGTCTTAAGCATATGGGACGACCTTCGTCCTCTCTCTCTATTCTGCCGTGGTCAAGCTTTAAGTCTTAACTTCATACCTTACAACTCAGGCAAGAACTCCTTCTTTGACTGATCCATCTTGAACACCTTCAAGATCATGTCAAGGTATATGCTCATTTGAAAGTACCATTAAGCATTTTGATCTATCCTTATAGATCTTGATGCTCAATGTTCAAGTAGCTTAATCCAGGCTTTCCATTAAAAAAACACTTTTCAAATAGCTCTACATGCTTTCTAGAAATTCTACATCATTTCCGATCAACAACATGTTAACAACACATACTCATCGGAAATTTTATAGTGCTCCCACTCACTTATTTGGAAATACAAGTTTCTCATGAACTTTGTATAAACCCAAAATCTTTGATCATCTCATCAAAGCGCACATTTCAACTCCGAGATGCTTACTCTAGTCCATGGAAGGATCGCTAGAGCTAGCATACCTTTTAGCATCCTTAGGATCGACAAAACCTTTCTGATTGTATTACATACAACCTTTCCTTATGAAAACTGGTAAGGAAACTCGTTTTGACATCCATCTGCCAGATTTCATAAATGTAGCTAATGCTAACATGAATCCGACGGACTTAAGCATCGCTACGGATGAGAAAATCTCATTGTAGTCAACTCCTTGAACTTGTGAAAAAACTCTTCGCCACAAGTCGAGCTTCATAGACGGTGATATTACCGTCCACGCCCGTCTTCTTCTTAAAGATCCATTTATCTCAATGGCTTGCCGATCATCGGGCAAGTCCACCAAAGTCCATGCTTTGTTATGATACATGGATCCTATCTCGGATTTCATGGCTTCTAACCATTTGTCGGAATTTGGGCCCACCATCGCTTCTCCATAGCTCGTAGGTTCATTGTTGTCTAGCAACATGACTTCCAAGACAGGATTATTGTACCACTCTGAAGTAGTACGTATCCTTGTCACCCTACGAGGTTCGGTAGTGACTTGATCCGAAACTTCATGATCACTATCATAAGCTTCCACTTCAATTGGTGTAGGTGCCACAGGAACAACTTCCTGTGCCCTGCTACACACTTGTTGAAGTGATGGTTCAATAACCTCATCAAGTCTCCACCATCCTCCCACTTAACTCTTTCGAGAGAAACCTTTCCTCGAGAAAGGACCCGATTCAAGAAACAATCCATATTGCTTTCGGATCTGAATTAGGAGGTATACCCAACTGTTTTGGGTGTCCTATGAAGATGTATTTATCCGCTTTGGGTTCGAGCTTATCAGCCTGAAACTTTTTCACATAAGCGTCGCAGCCCCAAACCTTTAAGAAATGACTGCTTAGGTTTCCCTAAACCATAGTTCAGACGGTGTCATCTCATCGGAATTACGTGGTACCCTATTAAAGTGAGTGCGGTTGTCTCTAATGCCTAACCCATGAACGATAGTGATAATTCGATAAGAGACATCAAGGTATGCATCATATCCAATAGGGTGCAGTTATGATGTTCGGACACACCATCACACTATGGTGTTCCAAGCGGTATTAATTGTGAAACAATTTCCACAATGTCTTAATTGTGTGCCAAAACTCGCAACTCAGATATTCATCTCTATGATCATATCATAGACATTCTATCCTCTTGTCACGAAGATCTTAAACTTCACTCTGAAATTACTTGAACCATTCAATAATTCAGACTTGTGTTTCATCAAGTAAATATACTCAACATCTACTCGAATCATCTGTGAAGTAAGAACATAATGATATTCACTGCATGCCTCAACACTCATTGGACTGCACACATTAAAATGTGTTACTTCCAACAAGTCGCTATCTTGTTCCATCTCACTGAAACCGAGGCTTTTCAGTCATCTTGCCCATGTGGTATGATTTGCATGTCTCAAGTGATTCAAAATCAAGTGAGTCCAAACGATCCATCTGCATGGAGTTTCTTCATGCGTATACACCAATAGACATGGTTCGCATGTCTTAAACTTTTCAAAAACGAGTGAGTCCAAAGATCCATCAACATGGAGCTTCTTCATGCGTTTTTATACCAATATGACTTACATGGCAGTGCCACAAGTAGGTGGTACTATCATTACTATCTTTTGGCATGAACATGTGTATCACTACGATCGACATTCAATAAACCATTCATTTCAGGTGTAAGACCATTGAAGGTATTATTCAAGTAAACAGAGTAACCATTATTCTCCTTAAATGAATAACCGTATTGCGATAGACATAATCCAATCATGTCTATGCTCAACGCAAACACCAATCTCGATGGCAGAGGGAGCGTGCGATGCTTGATCATATCAACATTGGAAACACTTCCAACACATATCGTCAGCTCACCTTTAGCTAGTCTCCGTTTATTCCGTAGCTTTTATTTCGAGTTACTAACACTTAGCAACTGAACCGGTATCTAATACCCTGGTGCTACTAGGAGTACTAGTAAAGTACACATTAACATAATGTATATCCAATATACTTCTATCGACCTTGCCAGCCTTCTCATCTACCAAGTATCTAGGGTAATTCCGCTCTAGTGACTATTCCCCTTATCACAGAAGCACTTAATCTCGGGTTTGGGTTCAACCTTGGGTTTCTTCACTAGAGCAGCAGCTGAATTGTCGTTTCATGAAGTATCCCTTCTTGCCCTTGCCCTTCTTAAAACTAGTGGTTTCACTAACCATCAACAATTGATGCTCCTTCTTGATTTCTACTTTCGCGGTGTCAAACATCGCGAGTAATTCAAGGATCATCATATATGTCCCTGATATATCATAGTTCATCACGAAGCTCTAGCAGCTTGGTGGTAATGACTTTGGAGAACCATCACTATTTCATCTGGAAGATTAACTCCCACTCGATTCAAGCGATTGTTGTACTCAGACAATCTGAGCACAAGCACAACAATTGAGCTTTTCTCCTTAGTTTGTAGGCTAAGAAAATCGTCGGAGGTCTTATACCTTTTGACGTGGGCACGAGCCTGAAATCCCAATTTCAGCCCTCAAAACATCTCATATGTTTTGTGACGTTTCAAAAACGTCTTCGGTGCCTCAATTCTAAACCGTTTAACTGAACTATCACGTAGTTATCAAAATGTGTATGTCAGATGTTCGCAACATCAACAGACGACGTTCGAGGTTCAGCACACTGAGTGGTGCATTAAGGACATAAGCCTTCTATGAAGCAATGAGGACAATCCTCAATTTACGGACCTAGTCCGCATAATTGCTACTATCAACTTTCAACTAATTTTTCTCTAGGAACATATCTAAACAGTAGAACTATAGCGTGAGCTACGACATAATTTGCAAAAGACCTTTTGACTATGTTCAGGATAATTAAGTTCATCTTATGAACTCCCACTTAGATAGACATCCCTTTAGTCATCTAAGTGATTACATGATCCGAGTCAACTAGGCCGTGTCCGATCATCACGTGAGACGGACTAGCCAACGTCGGTGAACATCTTCATGTTGATCGTATCTTCTATACGACTCATGCTCGACCTTTCGGTCTTCTGTGTTCCGAGGCCATGTCTGTACATGCTAGGCTCGTCAAGTTAACCCTAAGTGTATTGCATGTGTTCCGAGGCCATGTCTGTACATGCTAGGCTCGTCAACACCCGTTGTATGTGAACGTAAGAATCCATCACACCCGATCATCACATGGTGCTTAGAAGCGACGAACTGTAGCAACGGTGCACAGTTAGGGGAGAACACTTCTTGAAATTGTTGTAAGGGATCATCTTATTTACTACCGTCATTCTAAGTAAACAAGATGCATAAACATGATAAACATCACATGCAATCAAATAGTGACATGATATGGCCAATATCATTTTGCTCCTTTTGATCTCCATCTTCGGGGCTCCATGATCATCATCGTCACCGGCATGACACCATGATCTCCATCATCATGATCTCCATCATCGTGTCTTCATGAAGTTGTCTCGCCAACTATTACTTCTACTTCTATGGCTACCATTAGCAATAAAGTAAAGTAATTACATGACGTTTAAGTTGACACGCAGGTCATAAATAAATAAAGACAACTCCTATGGCTCCTGCCGGTTGTCATACTCATTGACATGCAAGTCGTGATTCCTATTACAAGAACATGATCAATCTCATACATCACATATATTATTCATCACATCCTTTTGGCCATATCACATCACATAGCATACCCTGCAAAAACAAGTTAGACGTCCTCTAATTGTTGTTTGCATGTTTTACGTGGCTGCTATGGGTTTCTAGCAAGAACGTTTCTTACCTACGCAAAACCACAACGTGATATGCCAATTGATATTTACCCTTCATAAGGACCCTTTTCATCGAATCCAATCCGACTAAAGTGGGAGAGACAGACACCTGCCAGCCACCTTATGCAACTAGTGCATGTTTGTCGGTGGAACCGGTCTCACGTAAGAGTACGTGTAAGGTTGGTCCGGGCCGCTTCATCCCACAATACCGTCGAAACAAGATTGGACTAGTAACGGTAAGCATATTGAACAATATCAACGCCCACAACTACTTTGTGTTCTACTCGTGCATAGAAACTATGCAATAGACCTAGCTCATGATGCCACTGTTGGGGAACGTAGCAGAAATTCAAAATTTTCCTACGTGTCACCAAGATCTATCTATGGAGAAACCAGCAACGAGGGGAAGGAGAGTGCATCTACATACCCTTGTAGATCGCTAAGCGGAAGCGTTCAAGTGAACGGGGTTGATGGAGTCGTACTCGTCGTGATTCAGATCACCGATGATCCTAGTGCCGAACGGACGGCACCTCCGCGTTCAACACACGTACAGCCTGGTGACGTCTCCCACGCCTTGATCCAGCAAGGAGAGAGGGAGAGGTTGAGGAAGACTCCATCCAGCAGCAGCACAACGGCGTGGTGGTGATGGAGGAGCGTGGCAATCCTGCAGGGCTTCGCCGAGCACCTGCGGGAGAGGAGGAGGTGTCACAGGAGGGAGGGAGGCGCCAGGCCTTCAGGTATGATTGCTCCTCCTTTTCCCCACTATATATAGGGGCAAGGGAGAGGGGGGAGGCGCATCCTTGCCCCTTCCTCCAAGGAAGGGGTGCGGCCAAGAGGGGGGGGAGTCCATCCTCCCCAAGGCACCTCGGAGGTGCCTTCCCCCTTAAGGACTCTTCCCTCTAGGGTTCCCTAGGCGCATGGGCCTCTTGGGGCTGGTGCCCTTGGCCCATGTAGGCCAAGGCGCACCCCCTACAGCCCATGTGGCCCCCCGGGGCAGGTGGCCCCACCCGGTGGGCCCCCGGGACCCTTCTGGTGGTCCCGGTACAATACCGATGACCCCGAAACTTGTCCCGATGGCCGAAACAGGACTTCCTATATATAAATCTTTACCTCCGGACCATTCCGGAACTCCTCGTGACGTCCGGGATCTCATCCGGGACTCCGAACAACATTCGGTAACCACATACAAACTTCCTTTATAACCCTAGCGTCATCGAACCTTAAGTGTGTAGACCCTACGGGTTCGGGAGACATGTAGACATGACCGAGACGTTCTCCGGTCAATAACCAACAGCGGGATCTGGATACCCATGTTGGCTCCCACATGTTCCACGATGATCTCATCGGATGAACCACGATGTCAAGGACTCAATCAATCCCGTATACAATTCCCTTTGTCTATCGGTACGATACTTGCCCGAGATTCGATCGTCGGTATCCCGATACCTTGTTCAATCTCGTTACCGGCAAGTCTCTTTACTCGTTCCGTAACACATCATCCCGTGATCAACCCCTTAGTCACATTGTGCACATTATGATGATGTCCTACCGAGTGGGCCCAAAGATACCTCTCCGTTTACACGGAGTGACAAATCCCAGTCTCGATTCGTGCCAACCCAATAGACACTTTCGGAGATACCTGTAATGCACCTTTATAGCCACCCAGTTACGTTGTGACGTTTGGTACACCCAAAGCATTCCTACGGTATCTGGGAGTTGCACAATCTCATGGTCTAAGGAAAAGATACTTGACATTACAAAAGCTTTAGCATACGAACTACGATCTTTGTGCTAGGCTTAGGATTGGGTCTTGTCCATCACATCATTCTTCTAATGAAGTGATCCCGTTATCAATGACATCCAATGTCCATGGTCAGGAAACCGTAACCATCTATTGATCAACGAGCTAGTCAACTAGAGGCTTACCAGGGACAGATTGTGGTCTATGTATTCACACGTGTATTACGATTTCCGGATAATACAGTTATAGCATGAATAAAAGACAATTATCATGAACAAGGAAATATAATAATAATAATACTTTTATTATTGCCTCTAGGGCATATTTCCAACAATAGCGTGGCCGACCAGAGAGCTCCGCGCCTCCTGCACGGCCTCGATGGTCGCCAGAATCACGGTCGAGGCCTGGCCGCCCCATGACCATCTCTTCATCGCCCCACAGATGAGGCCTGTCGAAGAGTGCCGTGTTGCCCACACGGGCTTGCAGAACCCCGAGAACCTGGTTCTCGGGGTGTGGCCGACCTAAGTGGACCATGCCTCTTGCACGGGCTCACTAGTCGCCAGCATCATGGTTGGGACGCAGCCCACCATATGCGTCGTTGTCGTGCCTCCTGGCACGGACTTGTTGGGTCCCGAGGATGTCGGCGACACCTTTGCCATGCCAACTTGCATGGGCTTGTCGGGTCCTGAGGATGTCGGGGCCGCGATTGCCGTGCCAACTTGCACGGGCTTGACCAGCGTCACAAGGGACGTGGTTGCCGGGGTGTGGCTCCCCCACACCCGGGTCTTCATCTCCTCCCAGTCATAGGCCCCCGAGAACGTTGTTGTCGGGGAGAGCACTACCAATGTTGGGAGGGGATTATTTGAAGAGCTCAGTGCCTTCCGCACAGACTTGACGGTTGTCGGCGCCGTGGTCGACGGAGGTGTTGCGCCCTCCTGCATGGCTTCGATGCTTGTCGGGACCATGCTCTCTAGAGGCGTTGCGCCCTCCTGCATGGTCTCGACGCAAGCCATCATCATTGCTGGCCCACCGTCCTCTTCAGCCTGCACGAGATTTGCCGTGGCTGCGGCATCCTCGTCAGCCAACCTCTTGCGGCACTCACGGGCCCAGTGGCCCTTGATGCTGCAATATCGGCACTTCTCCCGGTCGTTGATGCCGGCACCTCATCCAGCTCCGCCATGGGTGCGACCGCCGCCTCTGCCGGTGCCGCCTCCACTACTCGGGGCACCGCCACCACGTCCTTGACGCTTCCTCGCCTCCCAGTTCTTAGAGAATAGGAGTTGTCCACCGTCGAAGCTCTCGCGACCATCATCAAGGCGGTCCTCAACCACCCGCAACCGGCCCGTGAGCTCCTCGATGGAGAGCTCGCTCAGGTCGCGCAAAGTCTCGATGGAGACCGCTACCTGAGCAAAGCGAGGTGGCA
>NW_021204816.1:0-942 GCF_002162155.2 Triticum dicoccoides
TGCTTGTAAAGCTGAACGTGAAGTGCAGGATCGACAAGCATTGGCGCGAACTAACTTTTCTGCAGGCCGACCTTCATCATGGACACCGCGTGCATCTTCTACTTCAACTGCACCAGCACCTCAATTAGGTGCCTCCTCCAGTCGTGATACAAGAAAACAGGCACAACCACCATTATCTGCCAAGAGCGCACCTGCTGGGCCTGCACGGAGTTCTTCTTCTTCCATGGCATCAACAGGGCACACAAGTGATATTATTTGTCGTCGTTGTAAGGGAGGAGGTCATTATGCGAGAGAATGCAAATCTCCGCGTGTGATGATTGCTACCGCGGATGGTGGATATGAGTCCGCTAGTGACTATGATGAGGAGACTTTGGCTCTTATTACATGTGAAGAACATGGTGGAGATGATTCTGATCATGAGACGCAATTCATGGCTCCTGAAGATGCTGACAGGTATGAAAGTTTAGTTGCTCAACGTGTTTTGAGTGTGCAGGTCACACAAGCTGAGCAAAATCAGAGGCACAATTTGTTCCATACCAAGGGAGTTGTAAAGGAACGTTCTGTGCGCGTCATCATAGACGGAGGGAGCTGCAACAACTTGGCTAGCATGGAGATGGTGGAGAAGCTTTCTCTCACCACAAGACCACATCCACATCCTTACTACATCCAATGGTTCAACAACAGCGGCAAGGTTAAGGTAACACGTACTGTTCGTGTGCATTTTAGTATCTCTACATATGCTGATTATGTTGATTGTGATGTGGTACCTATGCAAGCATGTTCCTTATTACTTGGTAGACCATGGCAATTTGATAAAAATTCTGTACACCATGGTAGAAACAATCACTATACTCTTGTTCATAAGGATAAAAATATTACTTTGCTTCCTATGACTCCTGATTCCATTTTGAAAGATGATATTAATAGAGCTAATAAAGCAAA
>NW_021204817.1:0-1625 GCF_002162155.2 Triticum dicoccoides
CAATACCTTTACCAGATATTACATGACCCAGATAGGTCACTTCTGACAACCAAAATTCACATTTGGAAAACTTGGCATAAAGGCGGTGTTCTCGAAGTTTCTTCAACACTAGCCTTAGATGTTCGGCATGTTCTTCCTCGTTCTTGGAATAGATGAGTATATCATCGAGATAAACTACGACGAATTTATCCAAATACTCCATGAAGATTGAGTTCATTAACCGAGAAAAGGTGGCTGGAGCGTTGGTTAAACCGAAGGACATGACGGTGTACTCGTATTGGCCATAACGAGTAACAAAGGCCGTTTTAGGGATGTCCCCGTTTCTGATTTTGATTTGATGGTAGCCCAACCTCAAATCCATCTTGGAGAAGAATGAGGATCCGGCGAGCTGATCGTACAGGTCGTTGATCCTAGGGAGCGGATATTTGTTCTTGATTGTGACCAAATTGACAGGTCGATAATCTACAACCATCCGGTCCGTACCATCCTTCTTCTTGACAAAGAGGACGGGGCAAGCCCACGGAGATGAACTAGGTCGGATGAAACCCTTTTTCAAGGACTCATCGAGTTGTTTCTTAAGCTCGGCTAGTTCTAGTGGTGCCATCTTATAGGGTCTTCTAGCAATCGGAACGGTTCCTGGAATGAGGTCTATTACGAACTCAACATCTCTGTCAGGTGGAACACCTGGCAATTCCTCTGGGAAGACATCCGGGAAGTCACGGACTACCGGAACGTCCTCAAGGTCTGGCAAAGGGCTGGCGTTAAGAGAATATAATTGTCGCTTGGCTAATCGGGTCAAGACATTGACTATCTTCCCCGAAGGATGAGTGAGTTGAACAGTCCTAGAGAAGCAATCAATTTTGGCATGATGAGCTGACATCCAGTCCATAGCCAAAATGATATTAATATCTGAAAATTTGAGAGCTATCAAAGATGCAAGGAAAACAAGTCTGTCGACTTGGATTTCATTTCCATAACTTACCCTGGAGGTCTGCCATCTAGAACCAGGAGTAGAAATTTCCATAGTGGATGGCATGTCACAGAATGTGGTGTTATGCAAACGAGCATAGTTCTCGGATATAAATGAATGAGAGGCTCCTGTATCGAAAAGAACAGATGCCGGGTGGCAATTAACAAGGAGCATACCGAGAACGACGTTGGGATCCTCTTGAGCTTCTTCGGCAGAGATACAGTTGACATGGCCACGTGTAGCGGTGGCCGGCTTGGCGTGGAACACTTTCCCTGTCGGCTTGCCACGGCCAACAGCTTTAGCAGATTGGTTGGGGTTGGTCTGGGGACACTCATCCTTCGGGGAAGATAGTCAATGTCTTGACCCGATTAGCCAAGCGACAATTATATTCTCTTAACGCCAGCCCTTTGCCAGACCTTGAGGACGTTCCGGTAGTCCGTGACTTCCCGGATGTCTTCCCAGAGGAATTGCCAGGTGTTCCACCTGACAGAGATGTTGAGTTCGTAATAGACCTCATTCCAGGAACCGTTCCGATTGCTAGAAGACCCTATAAGATGGCACCACTAGAACTAGCCGAGCTTAAGAAACAACTCGATGAGTCCTTGAAAAAGGGTTTCATCCGACCTAGTTCATCTCCGTGGGCTTGCCCCGTCCT
>NW_021204818.1:0-979 GCF_002162155.2 Triticum dicoccoides
GGTAGTTGAACCCATTTCCTCTGCATGACCTGTCATTGCCACAGTAACTAGATGAAACCCACTAGCATGTGTAGGAGTTGTTTGAGCCATATGTATGTGTTGTTCCTACCTTGCTATGCCTGCTATGCTTAGAGTCGTGTCAGGTCTGGTTCATCTGGGTGATGGGCTAGAGTGAAATGTTTATGTCGGTAATGAGAGTGGTGTGGTGAACACGATTTGGTAAAGGTATCGATGAGAGGCCATGTAGGAGTACATGGTGGGTTGTTTCATTGAAGCCGACCTTAAGCACTGAGATCTGTATGTGTGATTTAAGAATCAGCTACTACCATGCATTGGGCCCGAAACCAATGGACCCTCTCGGCTTCTTATTCACCCTAGTTCTCCGTCCAGGAGTTGCAAGTAGTTTCTGGTGTTTGTAGCCTACTGGAGGCCATGGACAGCGCTGAACGTAGGGGTGGGCTGTGATGCGGTAGGTACGTGGCACGGTGTACCGAATACCGTTAGGTATCTCGGGAACCCTGTTCACATTGTTCGGGGCCGTATGGGAAACCTCGGCCGGACTCCCTGCGGATGGAACCTGGATAGGCGATAAACCTGGACTAGAGGCTTAGGTGATTAGGTAGGTCGTGGCCGACACCCACGTTGGGCTTCCGCTTGAAGGTTGCCGAGTACATGTCGTGTAAACGACGGTAAGTGGTGAGAGCGTGTATGAAGAAGTACACCCCTGCAGGGTTAACATGATCTATTCGAATAGCCGCGTCCGCGGTAAAGGACTACTTGGTTGCCTATACAGTTCATAGACAAGTAAATGGAAACTGTTAAAAGCCTCAAGATAAGTGTGAGTGCCGAGGATGGCTCTTCCGTAGGAAGACGGAGGCGGATCCTCGGTAGTGTATTGAATTGGTGAGTAGTGGACTCGTGTGCGCAAAACCATTTCAAGTTGGAGTCTCGTAGGATAGTCTAGCCAAGAGTCAAAGCT
>NW_021204819.1:0-1283 GCF_002162155.2 Triticum dicoccoides
GATTATTGCTAATCTTTTGCTACCATATATAGCCAACCCAGCTCCACATATTTCTACACCGTGTATACGTACGCTCCCCTGGCAATCGCTTTACTCAATATTCGGAGTTACTTGACACCGCTGGTTGCCGATCACCGCCTGCTGCATGGTAAGAACTTGTAAGACATTGATATTTGCTTTACTGTGAGCGTTTTACCACCACATCCTAGTAGTTATAGGAACATTATTTTTGGGTTTTGTTTCTTATTCTACTAATCATGACAGGATCCAGAGTCAATTCATGGGCTTTGTCGATCGCGGGAGACGTGCCACCACCTTTGCAAATACCACAACCGTCACGAGAGGTGCACAAACATCCAAATGCACATGATCAGGTTAATGTATCTATACCACCATTTAATGGCCGTTTTAAACCTGCTTTATATATTGAATGGGAGTTCGACATAAAAAATATATTTGCTTCCCATATATTCGATGAACATAAAAAGGTTAAGGTTGCGGTTGGTTCTTTCACTGGTTATGTTTTGGTTTGGTGGAGTGAATATTGTCGGTTACACCCTGATTATATACCTACTACTTGGGATGATTTGAAACTTGCCATGCGACATACTTTCGTCCCTGCTTATTATACTCGTGACATGATTAAGAAGTTGCAACACTTAAAACAAGGTAGTGGAACTGTAACAAAATATTATGATGATTTACAAACTACCTTGTTGCATTCCTCTTTAGAAGAAAGTGAAGATGATTTTATGGATAGATTTTGGGGAGGATTAAACCGTGATATTCAAGAGATACTAATTCATGAAGAGTGTTATCCTATGGACCATTTGTTTACACTTGCTTGCAAAGCTGAACAGGAAATAAAACGACGTGTTGGCCACGAGGAGAACAAGCGCACGGTGCACATTCCAAGAGTTGATATGATTGTTCCTTCAACTACTAGGCATACTATGACAACCACATCCGTTGTTGTCAGGACTACATCACCTCCACCATGTGACACATCGCCCCCGAGAGTGGCTACATCATCTGAGTTGATCATAAGAGGTAATGACAAAGGTACTGATCTTCCATCTCTACATGAGAATGATGAATGCCTTGTCAATTTGAATGCACCATCTGATGAGCTACCCACTACTTTGATCACACCACCTATTTTAGAGGACTACGTTGATAATTTGACTTTGCCATGTGATCAAACAACTGAAATACCAACAATTTTGAGTGCACCCATTGAATTAACTATTGATGCAAAAGAACCAATGTTTAATCATTTTGAT
>NW_021204820.1:0-1580 GCF_002162155.2 Triticum dicoccoides
TCAACACTCATAGTTTTGGCCAATTCTGACCCGTTTCGTGGACTATTACTCACCGTTTTGGGGTTCGAAGCGATTTCCATAGTTGTTGAACCCGAAGGTGCGCTTACGTGTCGGTCATCAACACTCGCAGTTTTGGCCGGTTCTGGCCCGTTTCATAGACTATTACTCGCAATTTTGGAGTCCTGGAGTGATTACTATGATTAACGAACCCTGGGATGCGTTTACATGTCGGTCATCAACACTCACAATTTTGGCCGATTCTGGTCCGTTTCATGCACTATTACTCACCGTTTTGGGGGTCCCAGAGCGATTTCCACGTTTGATGATCCCGGGGTGCGTTTACGTGTCGTCCGTCGTCAACACTCATAGTTTTGGCCAATTCTGGCCTGTTTTGTGGACTATTACTCACCGTTTTTGGGTTCCCAAAGTGGTTTCCATGGTTGTTGAACCCCAAGGTGCGTTTATGTGTCGGTCATCAACACTCATAGTTTTGTCCGATTCTGGCCCGTTTCGTGGACTACTACTCACTGTTTTGGGGTCCCGATGTGATTTAAACGATTGACGAACCCCGGTGTGCGTTTACGTTTCGGTCATCAACACTCGCATTTTTTATCGACTCTGACTCGTTTCGTGGACTAGTACTCACCGTTTCTGGGGTCCCAAAGCGATTTCCATGGATGTCGAACCCCAACTTGTGCTTACGTGTTGGTCGTCAAGACTTGCAGTTTGGGCCGATTCTGGCCCGTTTCTTGGACTATTACTCAGTTTTGGGGCCCCGAAGTGATTTCCGCGATTGATGAACCCCGGGGTGCGTTTACGTGTCGGTCATCAACAGTCACAATTTTGGCCGATTCTGGTCCATTTCATGCACTATTACTCAGCGTATTGGGGGTCCCATAGAGATTTCTATGTTTGACGATCCCGGGGTGCGTTTGCGTGTCGTCCGTCGTCAACACTCACAGTTTTGGCCAATTCTGGCCCGTTTCGTGGACTATTATTCACCGTTTTTGAGGTCCCAGAGCGGTTTCCATGGTTCTTGAACCCCAAGGTGCGGCTATGTGTCGGTCATCAACACTCATAGTTTCTGCCGATTCTGGCCCGTTTACTGGACTATTACTCACTGTTTTGGGGTCCCGGAGAGATTTCCACGATTGACGAACACCGGGGTGCGTTTACGTGTCAGTCATCAACACTCACAATTTTGGCCGATTCTGTTCCGTTTTGTGGACTATTACTCAGCGTTTTGGGGGTCCCTGAGCGATTTCCATGCTTGACGATCCCGGGGTGCGTTTACGTGTCGTCCGTCATCAACACTCACAGTTTTGGCCAATTCTGGCCCGTTTCATGGACTATTACTCACCATTTTTGGGGTCCCAAAGCGGTTTCCATGGTTGTTGAACCCCAAGGTGCGGTTATGTGTCGGTCATCAACACTCATAGTTTTGGCCGATTCTGGCCCGTTTCGTGGACTATTACTCACTCTTTTGGGGTCCCGGAGTGATTTCCACGATTGATGTACCCCAGTGTGCGTTTACGTGTCGGTCATCAACACTCGCGGTTTTATCGATTCTGACCCGTTTC
>NW_021204821.1:0-1023 GCF_002162155.2 Triticum dicoccoides
AGTGCATGTTTATTTGCCACCAAATCTGATATTGATGAGCTAGATTTCAGCAAATCTGTTTGCTATGCTTTTGTGTGCAAAGAGGCATTATTTTCATTCGAGGACGTGCCTTCCTCTTTGCCTCCTGCTGTCACTAACATTTTGCAGGAGTTCGCTGATGTTTTTCCACAAGACGTGCCACCGGGATTACCGCCTATTCGAGGGATTGAGCATCAGATTGACTTAATTCCCGGTGCTTCACTGCCAAACCGTGCACCATACCGTACCAATCCAGAGGAGACGAAGGAGATTATGCGTCAAGTACAAGAGCTTCTCGACAAAGGTTATATACGCGAATCCCTTAGTCCTTGTGATGTTCCTATTATTCTAGTGCCGAAAAAGGATGGTACATCACGTATGTGTGTTGATTGTAGAGGCATTAATAATATTACTATTCGTTATCGTCATCCTATTCCTAGGCTAGATGATATGCTTGATGAATTAAGTGGCTCTATAATATTCTCCAAAGTTGATTTGCGTAGTGGTTACCATCAAATTCGTATGAAATTGGGAGATGAATGGAAAACAACATTTAAAACTAAGTTTGGATTATATGAGTGGTTAGTCATGCCTTTTGGGTTAACTAATGCACGTAGTACTTTCATGAGATTAATGAACGAAGTTTTACGTGCTTTCATTGGACGATTTGTGGTAGTTTACTTTGATGACATATTGATTTATAGCAGATCTTTGGAAGAACATTTGGAACATTTACGTGCTGTTTTTATTGCTCTACGTGATGCACGTTTGTTTGGTAACCTTGGGAAGTGCACCTTTTGCACCGACCGAGTATCTTTTCTTGGCTATGTTGTTACTCCACAGGGAATTGAAGTTGATAAAGCCAAGATTGAAGCTATTGAGAGTTGGCCGCAGCCCAAAACGGTCACACAAGTGAGGAGTTTTCTTGGCCTCGCTAGATTCTATAGGCGTTTTGTGAGAGATTTCAGCACCATTGCTGCACCTCTCAATGAGCTTACAAAGAAA
>NW_021204822.1:0-986 GCF_002162155.2 Triticum dicoccoides
AAACAAATCCCAAGGAAAAAGCTACTAGATGGATCTACTTATATAGGAGCAAGGGGTGGCGGCCAAGGAGGTGGGAGGACGTCCCAAGGCAGCCTAAAACTAACCCTAGGTCGTACAAGGCTGATGGGCCCAAGTGGAGGTGATGTAACACCTTTGGACTTGTAGTTTGACTCGGATTCTGCTGCAGCATCAGATTGTTTCGTCCACAACTCAACGCTCCGGACGAAGTTGAAGGTGATTCCAATTGGGTTGGAAAGTGCACGAAATCTAGTTTCCAACAAAAAAAGAATCACCCAATTCGGAGTCCGTATGAAAAACTTGTGTGCGTTTTGAGTCAGGTATGTCTGTGCAGTCCGAATCTGAATCCAGAACGTGAGAGACTTGGACTCTATCTTCTCTTGGGCCAAAAGTGACTTGAGAGAACTTTTTGGACAGCAAATAAACATCTCTTTCTTCCTTATCTTCAAATGTGGATTGTACAAATGTCCCATACACCTGCAATTAGACAAAACACACAAGTGTGTGAAGTATTTTTGTTCTGAATAACATAAATAGATTATTGAATAGTTTGCACTAGAAATCACCTGACAAATATGCATATATGCAATATTTTTGGTCATATCCAAGGTAGTCATGTCCTCATCATCCTCCCCTTCTTGAAAATAAAGTCGTCCTCGGCGTTGCTTAATCTGAAATGTGGCTAACAAAAGAGACAAGGTGTACATGTTGTATATGTATATGTCATCCATTTTTACTTCCCTTGATTTTTGCATATATGACACATGAATAGATGAGTAACTTGCATAGTTCATAAAATCTAAAGCCAAAAAATTAGCACAAGAAGTAGAAGGCATGAAAATATTGCAACTCAGTTTGCACATATAAGTGAAGCTCTTATTCATTTCAAAAGATTGACAATGTTCATCATTAAACCATCCCAACATTGGTGAATAAACCTTACTTGCATCAAATTTACATGCTACAAC
>NW_021204823.1:0-1136 GCF_002162155.2 Triticum dicoccoides
TGCAGGGTGCATTTACGTGTCGGTCATCAACACTCGCAGTTTTGGCCGATTCTGGCCCGTTTCTTGGACTATTACTCTGTTTTTGGGTCCAAGCATGATTTCCACGATTCACGAACCCCGTGGTGCGTTTACGTGTCGGTAAATGACACTCACAATTTTGGCCAATTTCTGGTCCGTTTTGTGTACTATTACTCACCGTTTTGGCGTCCCAGAGCGATTTCCACGATTTACAATCCCCGGGGTGCGTTTGCGTCTCTGTCGCCAACACTCATAGTTTTGGCCAATTCTGACGCGATTCGTGGCAATTACTCATCATTTAGGGGTCCCGAAGCGATTCCATAGTGGTTGAACCCTAAGGTCCGTTTACGTGTCGGTCATCAACACTCACAGTTTTGGCCTATTCTGGCTCGTTTCATGGACTATTACTCACCATTTTGGGGCCCCGAAGTGATTTCCACGGTTGTTTGACCCCATGGTGTGCTTACGTGTCGATCATCAACAAGTGTACTTTGGGCCTATTTTGGCCCATTTCTTGCATTATTACTTACTTTTGGGGTCTCGGAGTGATTTCCACGATTGACGAACTCCGGGGTGCGTTTACGTGTCGGTCATAAACACTCACAATTTTGGCCAATTCTCGTCCGTTTTGTGCACTATTACTCACCATTTGGGCGTGCCAGAGCGAGTTCCACGATTGACAATCCCTGGAGTGCGTTTGCGTGTCTGTCGTCAACACTCACAGTTTTGGCCAATTCTGACGCGATTCGTGGGCTATTACTCACCATTTAGGGTCCCAAAGCGATTTCCATAGTTGTTGAACCCCAAGGTGCGTTTAGGTGTCGGTCATCAACACTCACTGTTTTGGGGCCCCGGTGTGATTTCCACGATTAACGAACCGCGGGGTGCGTTTACATGTCGGTCATCAATACTAGTAGTTTTGGCCAATTCTGGCCCTTTTCGTGGACAATTACTCACTGTTTTGGGGCCCCGGAATGATTTCCACGATTAACGAACCCCCGGGTGCGCTTACGTGTCGGTTATGAACACTCACAGTTTTGGCCAATTCTAACGCGTTTTGTGGACTTTTAGTGACCGTTTTCTGGTCCTGAAGTGATTTCCATAGTTGTTGAACCCCA
>NW_021204824.1:0-1116 GCF_002162155.2 Triticum dicoccoides
TTCTGTTTTTTTAATACTTCTGCAACTTTGTTGAATTAAATAAAATACTTAGGCAACTCCAAAAATCACCAAACTACTCCTGGTCCATAGTTGGATTATTTCCAACATGAAACATTTTAGTTTGGAGTTATTTGAGCATTTAAATATTTTATATAATTTTAAATGCCCAAATTCAAATACTTATGATTTAAATCAAAAACCCTAGGATGGCCTAGGAAAATGTGCACCACTTTTGTCAGAGGTTCTGAACCAAGACAAAAATGATGGGCATTTTAGAAGGGCATTTCAGGTTCATTGAAAAAGTTTTTAGTAAACCCTAACTGGTTTCAGAGGGGACTGGGGGTTCTGTCATCCCCATTTCAGGTTTCTGATGAAAGAGTAAACATGATGCAACACTCTAATGCATGGCTAACTAGGATGTGACAACTCACCCCCACTCAAAAGAATCTTGTCCCGAGATTTGGGTTCCTCCGGAAAGAAGGCGGGATACTCAAGTCGAAGACGATCCTCCCTTTCCCAAGTTGCTTCATCCTCAGAATGGTGCGACCATTGAACTTTGAGAAACTTGTTATTATGACGTCGAGTGGTACGCTCGGCCTGATCGAGGATACGAATGGGGTACTCTCGATATGTAAGATAATCTTGGAGATCAAGTGTTTCGTGGTCCACTCCACGGATAGGATCCGAGAAGCAACGCCTGAGTTGAGAAACGTGGAAGACATCGTGGACTCTGGAGAGGTGCGGAGGTAGTTCCAACTGGTAGGCAACTTCTCCTCGTTTGGCGAGAATGCGAAAAGGTCCAATGTAACGAGGAGCCAATTTGCCTTTGATACCGAAACGATGGGTTCCCTTCAGAGGGGTAACCCGAAGGTAAGCCTTCTCGTCAACCTCGAAAGTCATAGCCTTATGTTTTCGGTCATATTGACTCTTTTGACGGGATTGGGCTGTTTTCAACTTTTCACGAACGATGCGAACTTGCTCTTCTGCTTCTTGAATCATATCCGGGCCAAAGAATTGTCTTTCCCCGGTCTCTGACCAGTTAAGGGGTGTTCGACACCGTCGTCCATAGAGAACTTCAAAAGGGGCTTTACCCAAGCTAGATTGATAGCTGTTGTT
>NW_021204825.1:0-870 GCF_002162155.2 Triticum dicoccoides
GATTGCTAAGGCGCGACGTCCTCGCACGTTCGTAGTCGGATCGTCAAAGTCGACTTCCACCAAAGCGAAATCCACCATCTCATCGAAAGACGGGACACCTTTGCCTCTATCAAGTGGTATCAGATTTCCAGGTTGCTCGGTGAGATTTTACAGTTTTTCGTAGTTTAGATCGAGTCTGTTCTTCATACCTACAGTCCACGAAAAAGCCACAAAAAAAATTTAGGGTTAGTTCATCATATCCGAACCAATCTGAGCCTTTGCATAATCTTTTTAGGGTTTTGCTTTGTTGAATTTGCGGTTGCATCGTCGTGTCTAGTTGCTGGTCTTAGAGTCTAGTCTTTTAGAGTTTCGAGTTCTGGTCATAAGTTGTCACGCCGCCGCCGCACCATCATCATTGCCCCTGCCATCTACCACCACCGCTCCGAATCCGTATCCATATACCACCACCAATCCGTGTCCATATACCACCACTGATCCATATCAATATACTACCACCGCTACCACCACCGCTGCCATATACCACCACCATATATCCACCACCAATCCGAGTTCTTTGCTTATTAGGTTTGTTTTCGGGATCCATCTCGATTCCGATTCGTGTTTCCTTGCCGGAGTCGGGTAGCCACGCTCCGTTTAGGCCCAAAATTTTTCGAAAACGCATTTTTCGAAAAAAATTCTGGCTATCCTATTTTTAGGTGTTTCTGAGTGTTTTGAGACAGGTGCCATTATAGGAAGTTTTTTTGACCCGTTTCCAGTTTTTGGGTCCGGGCAGTCGAAAAAAAAATTGGTCGAAAAAATTTCGTGCCCATCCTGTCAGTTTGAGCTACGAAGAGTTTTGAGACACTCGCCATTATAGTGATTTTTTCGCAA
>NW_021204826.1:0-1425 GCF_002162155.2 Triticum dicoccoides
GCGCCTGCCGGCTCAAGCCCTAACAGATCTGTTGGATGCTCTGGCGATTCTGATGGAGGTTGAGGTAACCCCAGACAACCAGGAGAAGCACAAGGCAAAAATAGCTAAGATGCATGATGAGATAGCGCAAGCCAAGGCAGAATTAGCAGCAGAAAACGCCAGGATGGCTGCAGAGTGGGCCGTCTTAAATGCCCAAGCACAGCGGATTCAAGCAGATTCATACTGGCTCACGGTGGATTAGAATGCGTCAAACGAAGTTTTGAGGAGAAAATACCGGAGTCGTCTGCCCGCAGTTTATGAGTCAAGGGACCTCTTCAACACCCCTGGAGCCGGGGCCAGTAACCTGCCGGTGGTGAATCGGATGACTGAAGCGCCAGGCGATGGGGTGCCGGGTCAGTCGCGCGTGACAATTTCTGCGTATATGAACAACACCCCGCCTCAACACGTGGTAACACCGCCGGGTCACTATTCCACCCCTTTGGACAACATGATTGTTGTGGCGACGCGACCGGCGGCTTTACCAGTTGAGGGCGAGACTCCGACGGTGATTGAAACCCGAACGGCTAGGGAGCTTCTTCAAACGGCTTTAGTGCACCAACAGGCTTATTCTTATAGCCGTGACCGGATTCATTCAACCCCTCGTCTAAGCCGAAGCTACAGTAGGCACATTGACTCACCAGCAGTCTCGAGTACGGAGCAGCGTCGTAACCAACCTCATGGACATGACCCGACGCGCAATGGTGCCAATGCACAGGATTTGGTGGACCAGGGTAGAACACGTCGGGAGGCCGAGCTGGCGGCTCAGCTGGTGATAACCTACAAGTATAGGGGATCGCAACAGTTTTCGAGGGTAGAGTATTCAACCCAAATTTATTGATTCGACACAAGGGAGCCAAAGAATATTCTCAAGTATTAGCAACTGAGTTGTCAATTCAACCACACGTGGAAACTTAATATCTGCAGCAAGGTATTTAGTAGCAAAGTAATATGATAGTAGTGGTAACGGTAGCAAAAGTAATATTTTTGGGTTTTATAGTGATTGTGACAATAGCAACAGAAAAGTAAATAAGCGAAGAACAATATAAGAAAAGCTCGTAGGCATTGGATCGGTGATGGAGAATTATGTCGGATGCGATCGATCATGTAACAGTCATAACATAGGGTGACATAGAACTAGCTCCAGTTCATCAATGTAATGTAGGCATGTATTCTGAATATAGTCATACATGCTTATGGAAAAGAATTTGCATGACATCTTTTATCCTACCCTCCCGTGGCAGCGGGGTCCTATTGGAAACTAAGAGATATTAAGGCCTCCTTTTAATAGAGTATCAGACCAAAGCATTAACACATAGTGAATACATGAACTCCTGAAACTACGGTCATCACCGGTAATGGTCCCGATTATTGTCACTTTGGGGTTAA
>NW_021204827.1:0-1501 GCF_002162155.2 Triticum dicoccoides
GGAAGGGGGCGTAGTTGTTGTTGTTGCAGAGGTGCGACAGGTGCAGCCGGTGGTGGAAGACGCGCAAGCAGTTCATTAAATCTGTTATCGAGCTTTGTTTCGAACGTCTTCTCAAGGCCAGTGATCTTCTCCATGGCCTCTTCAAAATTGTTCAGCACATCTTGTACCTGTTCAGTCATCATTTGCTGAAACTTATCATGAAGCTCCTTGTTCGATAAGTTCTCCCAGTCAATCTCGTCGGCTTGTGATCCTGGCATGGTTAGCAGCAATAGAAACACACAAGAATATGATCCTACAGACTACTAAGAAGTGGTGGTGGTGTATCACAAATCCGTCAAGCAAATCTCAAATTCTTACCAGTTCTTACCCAGCAGCAGGCGGTGATCGGCAACCGTTGTAGTCAAAAACTCTCAAAGCTTGGATAGAGAGATTACCAGGGAGAGTCAAACACACGACGTAGATGTATGTGGAGCTGGGAAGGCTTATAGTATGGTAGCAAAAAGGGTCAGCAATAATCAATTCAGAGATGCAAAGTTGAATAAACGCTCAACGACGGTACTGTGCTGGTCCTAGGCTAGACTGTGCTAGAGACGCGAGCCTAGAACACCAACAAAATCACGGCGCGGCATGTAAACAAGGGAAAAGCACACTCTGAAAAAAAAATTCGCACTTTTTTTTTGCGCTCTTTTTTTTTGTGCTGCTTTTTTTTTTTGCGAAAAATCACTATAATGGCGAGTGTCTCAAAACTCTTCCTAACTCAAACGGACAGGATGGGCACGAAATTTTTTCGACCAATTTTTTTTTCGACTGCCCGGACCCAAAAACTGGAAACGGGTCAAAAAAAACTTCCTATAATGGCACCTGTCTTAAAACACTCAGAAACACCTAAAAATAGGATAGCCAGAAATTTTTTCGAAAAATGCGTTTTCGAAAAATTTTGGGCCTAAACGGAGCGTGGCTACCCGGCAAGGAAACACGAATCGGAATCTAGATGGATCTCGAAAACAAACCTAATATGCAAGGAACTCGGATTGGTGGTGGATATATGGTGGTGGTATATGGCAGCGGTGGTGGTATATGGCAGCGGTGGTAGTATATGGATATGGATCGGTGGTGGTATATGGACACGGATTGGTGGTGGTATATGGATACGGATTCGGAGCGGTGGCGGATAAGCGGTGGTGGTAGATGGCAGGGGCGATGATGATGGTGCGGCGGCGGCGTGACAACTTATGACCAGAACTCGAAACTCTAAAAGACTAGACTCTAAGACCAGCAACTAGACACGACGATGCAACCGCAAATTCAACAAAGCAAAACCCTAAAAAGATTATGCAAAGGCTCAGATTGGTTCGGATATGATGAACTAACCCTAATTTTTTTGTGGCTTTTTCGTGGACTGTAGGTATGAAGAACAGACTCGATCTAAACTACGAAAAACTGTAAAATCTCACCGAGCAACCTGGAAATCTGATACCACTTGATAGAGGCGGAGGTGTCC
>NW_021204828.1:0-6376 GCF_002162155.2 Triticum dicoccoides
ATGGAGGAAAATTTGCCTTGGCAATAGTCAGGATGTAGTCGTTGTTGCCTATGTCAAGCAACGAGTCACCGAACAGCATGACCGCAGGCACCAGTGGCCGGGCATCCCCGGGCTGTTTCCATGGTCCGGCCACAAGGGACACAGCCAGGAGCAGCAAGCACCTCATAGCCATAGGGACTTGCCTAACCATCAGTTGAGTTGTCTAGAAATGGATTTCATGAAATCCACGGCGATGCCGACCCTTGGAAAACCAGCTTTTGTCTCGCCCATTGTTACCCCTCTTTCTAGCTCTCCCGGTCATTATCACAAACAGGAATAGGAGAGCTGGCAGACATAGACAGGTGCCTGCACTGGTTAATGGGGTCTTTCTTTATGAAGCTGTCTGCTTGTCCGAATTAAGAAAGCTGTATGTCCTCACAACTTATCCAAGTAATAGTATCAAGTGACAATCAAGTGACAATCCAATCAGCTATCTAATCAAGTGACAATCCAATCAGCTAGAGACTATTAGTATTTACTCTCCCTGCTATGCATGCATTCTCTTGTGTAATTAACTACTACTCTCTCCAATGGAAAATAATGTCGTGGTTCTATTTCAAATTTGAACTAAAACCACGACACTTTTTTTCGACTGGAGGGAGTAATTCTTTCATCGTTCCTGCAAAAAAAAAAAATTAATCTTTCAGCGACAGTGGCATCTCTTGTTGTTTTCATGCAGCCCATAACTGACGACAACGAAACATGGAGATGGTTGAACACTTGAACTACTCATTGATCAATAGGAGGCGTACATCTAGTCGTCTACCTAACTGTGGATCACTTTTGTACGAAGAAAGGACTAGCTCTGCTGGAGTGCTCACTAGGCAGCTTTCATGACAAATACTAGACGACTCCTATACATACGTAGGTGTGTGAGAGCTATACTTTATAAATAAAAGGGCATTTTGTATTGACTAAAAATATAGCATCACGTCTATATGTACAAAAGGGGGGGACAAACTCCCAACATCAGGCATCAACGAACAGAACAATGCACTTGCCACCAGGGTTTTGGGTACCCGGCCGGATAACACCTGGTATCCGCGTTTCCCGCTACCTCACAAGAAAAACCTGTACCGAGGGGGAAAAAGTAAGATTTTTTGAAAATTTTGAATTTGAAGGGTGAAAGTATAGTCAAGTAAGACGTGAACTCGAATATAAGAACTAAGTATTGACAGTGCAATAGTTCTAATGGCCCTTGCATATTTGCTTCTCATTAGGTTGTGCGTTTGGGTACCGTCATTGCACTTTTTCTTGGCCAAAATTTTGAGGTTAGACTGTGTAAATTATAGAATATATAAAGAGGCATAGGGGCAATCGAACTCTAAACATCAGGCATCGACGACGGGAACATTGCACTTGCCACTATGCCAACACCAAGTTTCTCAATTTTTCGAGTTTAAAGCCAATCTGTAGTGGTACAAGAAAATTTTGAATTTAAATTTATTTGAAAATTTTGAACGTTATCCGCTCGGTATTTTAAGGTATCCATGGTTACCGCGTTTCTCTCTCGCCCTCGGTAATTTTCTGGGATTCGGTAGCCAAAAAATTGATGAGCACAAACCCAACCACCACATGATTAAGATATACACAATTAAAGAAATAAAAAAAGATATACACAATTAATACAAACACACATATGATGATATGAAGGATCACGCCGGTAGAGAGCAAAATTATACAAGACCAAATCTATATCTAGGCAGAAAAAAAATAGAAAGAAAAGGGGAGAAAAGAGCTACAATCCCACGCCAAACAGTTGTAGACCCGACGCAACGAAGATGATGCAAGCACACATGATCCCGGACGTGGGCAGAACCGTGTGAACAAAACCTGCACACACCATGTGCAAGTAGCTCAGCAGCCAAGAGACGCCCGCAGAGCCAAGAACATCCATCGACGCACATGTGACATAGATCGCAAATCAGAAGTGGCGAGAGAAGAAGATACCACCAAATTCCCATACTAGAGATGCTCCGGCAATCTCCTGCTACAAACACAACTGTATGTTGGTGGTAAATCTGGGCTGACCAATGGCATAATACATCGCACGCTATCACTGCACCATCATATTCACATCAGCCGCCCCAACTATGTCGAGCATCCATGGCCCGTTCATCGGCACTGCCGACCAGCATCATCGGCACTACCACGACGCACCACCTATTCAATGAAATCCGTCGTTATGGATCGTTGCTACCCAGAGCCACACAACGCCTCCTTGCCTCAGCCACCCAAATCGGGGCATCAATGAGATAGGGCGCCGAAGGCTGCAATGCCCACCTCAGCACCAACCTCCAACCAGAAACCCTTACACCATCACCACAGTCTTCACATGCTCCTCTTGTCTATGCCCAGGTCCAAAAACTATGCCTCTGAGGAGGTCGACATTGCAAAAGCATCACCACCATCCAATCACATGGATCACCACCGTTACTTTCGTCTCACGCTGTTTTATTTTACTCGTGCTCTTTATTTCGGTGTTCGCAAAATTTACTCAATAATTTAAACTACCATTTCCGCTTTGCCTGGGGTCGCAACTAACCTGGAGACACTAAATCTAATCGTTACAAGTAACAAAGTCCAATTCGTGTGTTTCCTACGGGGTCGATACTCTTACTTCAAAAATACTAAAACTAAACCATGTGCACTTGCATAACAACAACTGCAGTGGCTGAGTTTGTGCTTCCACTCAAATGGATTATGCCACATACTTGACATTTTTGGAATATTAATCATTTTTTTATGAAAACACTATTTTTCAAATATAGCACACTATAACGTGTATAGCATTTAAGAAGGGCCACGCCAAATCTTGCAGCGCGCTACTTTTTTTGTTGTTGTTGGTTTTGATGCTTTGTTGGGTCAGCATGTTGGAGTGCCACATGGTCCAGATCGCACCAATCAAAGCGGCTAAAGATACGCAAACAACATCCTTGGAATACTGCCATCATCAACCGCACCGACACAATCGGCAAATATGGCGGATCCATGACATGAAAGGGATTTCAAGACTACAAACCACGAAGAAAGTGGTGCAGGCTACACCACACTCAATTCCATGATATCACAAATTGTAAGCTTTATAAACAAAGGATGGCCATTGCAACCTAAGAAAGGATTCGCATCAATCTTAAAGCACTCTGCTGCGGAATATCGAACATGCAGATTCATTGGAAGCATCCTTCGATGGAGTGAAGCAGCATCAACTAAAGAGGTTCCAACCAAGAACAACATCACAGAGGTTACCTCAACCCAACCATCGAGGAATATGAACAAAACACCGAGCTATGTTGGGGGCCTTTGTAAGCAGGGCCGGCATATGAGAAAGCCGAGGACACTGGCAAGGACAAGGCGACACCGAAGCTAAACACCCCGGAGCACCCCAACAACAACAAGAGCATCAACAACTGTCCTATCATGGGAAGCCCTACCAGGCGTAAGGCTCATGTTAAATTGTGATCCAAAATCTACCGTATTGGACTAGACGTAGTACATACGGTGTGGACCTTTGCGTTGGTCAATGGTTCAACTATTTATTTGTTCCTTTATGTTGATGATATGCTAATTGCTGCAAAGAGTATGTCAGAGATTAATGAACTAAAGAAGCAATTGAGTAATGAATTTGAGATGAAGTATTTGGGTGCAACAAAGAAAATACTTGGCATGGAAATATTCAGAGGTAAACCGTCTGGAAAAGTATATCTTAGTCAGAAGAGATATATTGATAAAGTTCTTTGTCGTTCTAATATGCATAATGCCAAGCTGGTGAGTACTCCGTTAGCTACACACTTCAAATTATCATCAGCTTTATGTCCTAACTCAGATGCAGATATTGAGTTACATGTCTAGAGTTCCCTATTCGAGTGCAGTTGGTTCACTTATGTATGCCATGGTTTGTTCTCGCCCGGATTTATCTTATGTATTAAGTGTCGTCGGTAGATACATGGTTAATCCTGGAAAAGAGCATTGGAAAGCATTTTAGTGGATTTTCATATACCTGCAAGGTACTTCTAATGCTTATTACAGCTTGGGAAAACTGGAGATGGACTTGTTGGTTTTGTTGATTCTGATTTTGCTGGTGATTTGGATAAGAGAAGATCGCTCACATGTTATGTTTTCACCATTGGTGGTTGTGCTGTGAGTTGGAGAGCAACTTTGCAGTCTATTGTGTCTTGTTCCACTACTGATGTCGAGTATATAGCTATTTCTGAGGCATGCAAAGAAGCTATCTGGTTGAGAGTTTTGTATGCTGAGCTTTGTGGGGATTCATCTTGCCCTACCATATTTAGTGACAGTGAAAGTGTTATATGTCTTGCAAAGAATCCAATGTTTCACGAGAGAACAAAGCACATTGATGTCAGACATCACTATATTCGAGATGTTGTTGCTGAAAGTGATTTGAAGGTATGAAAGATAAGTATGCATGGTAATCCTGCTGATATGATGACAAAGCCAGTTCCTACAAATAAGTTTGAGCTTTGCTCAGGCTTAATTGGTATTTTTCACTAGTCATATGGACTTTGGTGCACAAGGTGTTTATGCTGATTTGGATGGAGTTATTTACTTTATTTCGACTACTGAAGGGAATTTGGCTCAAGGTGGAGATTGTTAAATTGTGATCCAAATTCTACCGTATTGGACTAGACATAGTACATATGGTGTGGGTCTTTGCGTTGGTACTGACGCATACGAGTATAACTCGTTTACTTGTCCTACAAGGACTCTTATGTGTTGCCCCTTATATATACCCCATGTAGTCGCATCTAAGACGGCCTGTCGTCTCGTGCTTGTAATACTCCTCCTTATAGTGATTGCGCCTTCGTGCGTCCGTGGTTTTCTCTCGCAAGGATTTCCATGTAAAAATCCGTGTGCTCTCGTGTCTCGTTTTTCTCGTTTTATCTAACAACTCAAGACTCACGCAACCACATTAAGAGCTAAGACGGTGTGTGCAACTACTACACCTACTACATCATCCGAGGAGGCAAGATCCCCAAAATTGGAGAAGCACCTAGGACTACGGAGTATATCCCCCTAAGGTAATCATATTAGCAAAATATCTAGCACGGTGTTTATACACTAGTAGAAAACATGGCTTTGGTTCAGTCCGGGCCAGCCCATTAGTCCCAGTTCAGCCAAAGAACCGGGACCAATGGGGGCATAGGTCCCGGTTCATGAGGCCAGTAGGCCGGCCGGGCCATCGTGGGGCATTGGTCTTGGTTTGTCTGGCCCCTTTGGTCCCGGTTCCAGGCATGAACTGGGATCAATGTGCCTCGCTCCTGGCCCACCACTGTTGGTCCCGGTTGGTGGCATGAACCGGGACCAAAGGGTGTCCTTTAGTCCCGGTTCCAGCCACAAACCGGGACCAATGAAATACCTATATATACCCCCTCGCCCGTGAGCGAAGCACTCCACTGCTCTATTTTTCTGGCCAACCATTGGAGAGCTTTGTGGTGCTCTAGCTCACCTCCTGTGCACATGAGGTGTTTGATGAAATGCCCGAGCCACACTTAAGCTATCTTCTCTCGAAGCTCCTTGTCCAAGCTCCATTTTCCTCGAGATTTGTCTGGGTTTGGTTGTCCGTCCTGTCCCGTCGCCATCCTCACCGCCGTCGATCTCCCGCGCCGATCTCATCGCCTGCACCACCATGGTCAGCCTCTTGATCTTATCTTCTTTCTAAAAGAAAAAATTTCTTACTTGTATGATTTACATGGATACTTGTGTAGTTTTCTTACTTATTATTGTTTCACTCGCCTACGGAAGGAATGTGAACCATTTAGAAATTTGGCTTCATTAATTAGAATGCAACCATATGGAGCTAATTACGCGGGGGTGTATTCCTTACCAGAACAAGCTCAAGCTGCCTGGTCTTCGCATCCGTGGTAAGCTCCTTTGTTTTTGGGTCCTTCTTGTACCGAGCCCTAACAAAGTTCCTGGTCTGCTTGTCACCGTATTTATCGAAGAGGGGCGGTAGGCCTTGCTCGGCACGGTCCGCCTCCTCCTTGTCCCTTATAGGCTCCGCCACTCTGTAACCGCCGGGACCGAGTGTGTGTTCCCCTATGTTCAGCTCCCGCATTTGTTTCCCCCACTCACTTGATTGGGAGCTTGCGGTGCTCGAGCAATTGATCTTGAAGTCGTTGTAGTCATCTTCGGTGATCGAAGGATTTTTCTCCTTGATCTTCTGATAACTCTCACCTTTCTCGATCATTCTCTTCACATTGCTTTTCCAAGTAGACAGGGCCTTGCTCATCTTCGTGAGGGCAGCATTGTTCACTTTATTCCGTTTGAGGCTTGTGTTTTCAAATTCAGTGGGGAACTTGTATCATTCGTGCAGCTT
>NW_021204829.1:0-1055 GCF_002162155.2 Triticum dicoccoides
ATGTGGTATTGTTGAGGAGAATGAAGCTATGCTTGCACGTTTTCTGGGTGGATTAAATAGAGAGATTCAGACCATTCTAGACTATAAGGAGTATACTAATATCACTCGTTTATTCCATCTTGCTTGTAAAGCTGAACGTGAAGTGCAGGATCGACAAGCATTGGGGCGAACTAACTTTTCTGCAGGCCGACCTTCATCATGGACACCACGTGCATCTTCTACTTCAACTGCACCAGCACCTCCATCCGGTGCCACCTCCAGCCGTGATACAAGAAAACAGGCACAACCACCATTATCTGCCAAGAGCGCACCTGCGGGGCCTGCACAACGTTCTTCTTCTTCCATGGCATCAACAGGGCACACAAGTGATATTATTTGTCGTCGTTGTAAGGGAGGAGGTCATTATGCGAGGGAATGCAAATCTCCGCGTGTGATGATTGCTACCGCGGATGGTGGATATGAGTCTGCTAGCGACTATGATGAGGAGACTTTGGCTCTTATTACACGTGAAGAACATGGTGGAGATGATTCTGATCATGAGACGCAATACATGGCTCCTAAAGACGCTGACAGGTATGAATGTTTAGTTGCTCAACGTGTTTTGAGTGTGCAGGTCACACAAGGTGAGCAAAATCAGAGGCACAATTTGTTCCATACCAAGGGAGTTGTGAAGGAACGTTCTGTGCGCGTCATAATAAACGGAGGGAGCTGCAACAACTTGGCTAGCATGGAGATGGTGGAGAAGCTTTCTCTCACCACAAGACCACATCCACATCCTTACTACATCCAATGGTTCAACAACAGCGGCAAGGTTAAGGTAACACGTACTGTTCGTGTGCATTTTAGTATCTCTACATATGCTGATTATGTTGATTGTGATGTGGTACCTATGCAAGCATGTTCCTTATTACTTGGTAGACCATGGCAATTTGATAAAAATTCTGTACACCATGGTAGAAACAATCACTATACTCTTGTTCATAAGGATAAAAATATTACTTTGCTTCCTATGACTCCTGATTCCATTTTGAAAGATGATATTAATAGAGCTAATA
>NW_021204830.1:0-929 GCF_002162155.2 Triticum dicoccoides
TTTTTTAAAGATTTTATTAATTTCTGGAATTTAATCAACTAATTATTTAATTCGAAAAATAGAATTATGACGTCAGCATGATGCCATGCTGACGTCAGCAGTCAACAGGGTTGACTAGGTCAACCCTGACATGTGGGTCCCGTGGGACCCACCTGTCATTCTCTGTTTAGGTTAATTACAGATTAGTTAATTTAATTAGTGATTAGGTTAATTTCATCAGGATTAGTTAACTTAATTAATTACTTAATTGATTAATTAATTAATTAATTAATTAACTCATTTTTATTTTTATTATTTTTATTTTTAATTCCTCTTTTTTTATATATAAAACGTTATGGGCATGGGGCCCATCTGTCATAGGCCCCGGGGGCCATAACGGGTCTGGTCGCTAGTGGTTGCGGGCGCAACGCACGACCCGAACGGGCGCACGCCCAGGTGCAGGCGGACCCGGGAGGGTACGGGAACAGGGGAGGCCGGTGGCCACGGCGTGGCCATGGCCGGAGCGGGGCGAGGCCGCGGTGGTGCGCGCGGCAGCCGGAGGCGACGCCGGAGTGGGGCCGCGCGAACGGGCGCCGGCAGGGAGCGCTGAGCGCAGCCAGGGGACGAGGCCGCGGCGAGGCGCGCGGGCACACAGCAGGTGCGAGCGCTCCGGGCAGGAGCAGCACGGCGGGCAGCTCAAGCGAGGGCAGGGGCGCGGTCTACGGCGACGTAAGCAGGGGAGAAGAGGGGGGCAGAAGGTGCTCACATCGGAGCATGTAGGGGGCCCAAGGGAGCCAGAGGAACCTGCCGGCGAGGTCCAGCGGCCGGACGGCCGGCAGGCGCGAGGGCGATGCAGAGATGCGGGTTGCGGGAGGCCTTCGTGTGGAGGAAGAGGAGTCGCAGGGACGGCCTCGGCGATGTCCAGGCGGCGACGATGATCTGCGTGGCGA
>NW_021204831.1:0-601 GCF_002162155.2 Triticum dicoccoides
CCGCACCCTCGATTCCCCTACTCAACCGCCGCCGCCGACCCCCCGCACCCCGCGCACCATCTTATAAAAAAAATTAGTATCAAACAGCTTTTTAAATGCTACTGTCTTATAAAAAAAATATTACTGTTATTATTTAAACAAGTTTGAACATATTTAAACATAAATAAGTATCAAACAGCTTTTTAAATGCTAAAAAAAATTTGTGGAGCCTGGGAGTCGAACCCAGGACCTCCTGGTGTGAGAACTAGCTGCTGACCAGTCGAGCTAGTAGAGTGGGCTTGACATAGATAGGTTCTGGTACTACATAACCTTTTGGCTCGAGCTGAAATAAAAAAAATACTAATGGCGCACCACGGTGAGGTGCGCCATTAGTATGGACATGCTAATGGCGCACCACGGTGAGGTGCGCCATTAGTATTGTGGCCCCCCTTCGCCCGATCCCCCCTTCGCCCGATCCCCCTTCGCCCGATCCCCCTTCGCCCGATCCCCCTCGCCAGTTCTCTCCCTCTCGATCCACCACCGCCGCCGCCGCTGCCCTCGCCCTCGCCCTCGCCCTCGCCCTCGCCCTCTCCCTCCCTCGCCCTCTCCTCGCTGCCCGGAC
>NW_021204832.1:0-4933 GCF_002162155.2 Triticum dicoccoides
CGATTCCAAGTCACATAGATCTAGCCGGTAATACCTAATATCACTTTGCGGCCTCACGCACGGTATTCCCACGGGTGTCGCCTTACCATGGCCCGGGACCGTTTGCGCCTTTTGGCTCACGTATACGATGGTGTCGCTAGCATCCATAAGACAGAGAACCCGAGCCGACATGACTAGTCGTGAACCCAAAGTGGCACTAACTTACGGGGACATGCATACATGAATCAACATCGAGCATGTTGGTCAGCAGCGTGCGAATCCGGGCTGTAGCACTGGGCTAACAAGACTCCGGTGAACCGGGCTGTAGCAGGCTAGGCAGGACTCCGGATGTCACCGCGTGACATTTCCCCGAAGGGACAGACACAGGAACGAAGTGAATCACATGTCGGCCAGTCAAGTGTTCCGGAGTAGTAGTGTTGGCTAGCAGGACTCCGGTGAATCGGGCTTTAGCGGACTACTATGGCTCATGAAAGCACAAGACTACATTTCCCCATAAGAGAGGCTACCAAGGATAAACAACTAGGTTGTCGGATCTCACACATACCAAGCATTTCAATTATACACTTAATATGCTCGATATGTGTAAATACAACATGACATCACAACAAAACTCTATGACTCAAGTATTTATTCATTAGGCTCCGAAGAGCCAAGTATTATAAACATGGGTCTCATGAACCAACATACAGAGCATACAAGCAACAAGCACATGCGGAAGCTTAACTTGTCTGAGTATAGACATCTACAAATGAACAAGGCTGAGAAGCCTGACTATCTACCAGATCCTGCCGAGGGCACAAGATCGTAGCTGAGGTATCAAGCTAAACGTCGAAGTCCACACGAAACTACTAGCGAGACTGAAGTCTCTCTGCAAAATATAAATTAAGCAAACGTGAGTACAAATATACACAGCAAGACTTTACATCAGAACTAACTATATATGCATCATTATCAACAAAGGGGTTTAACTGCAGCAAGCCAGCTTTGACTCAGTGGCTAACCTGAACTACTAGTGCAAGTAACTCTTCGAGGTGGCACACACGAGTCCACATATTCACCATATCAATACACCACTATGGATCCGCTCCCGTCTCCCTACGAGAATGCCATCCATATCACTCACACTTATCTTGCGCATTTTAGAGTATCCACTTTCACTTGTCTATGAACTGTACAGGCAACCCAGAAGTCCTTTACCGCGGACATGTCTATTCAAATAGATCATTTATAACCCTGCATGGGTGTACTTCTTCACACACGCTCTCACCACTTACCACTATGTACACGTCGTGTATCTCGGCAACCTTCAAGCGGAAGCCTGGCGAGGGAGTCGGCCATGACTTGACTAACCACACAAGTCTCTAGTCCAGGTTTATCGCCTATTCAGGCTCCATCCGCGAGGAGATCCGGCCGGGGTTTCGCTCACAGCCCCAAACGATGTGTGCAAGATTCCCGAGACACCAAACGATGTGACGCCCGGTACACCGTGCCACAGTGTATCTACCGCATCATAGCCCACCCCTAGGGTCAGCGCTACGCACGGCCTCCAACACATATCCTACAAACACCAGACACTAGTTGCAACTCCTGGACAGAGGGCAAGGGCAGTTAATAAGTCGAGAGGGTCCATTGGTTTCGGGCCCAATGTGGGGTAGTAGTTGTTCATGGATCACAAACTAGAACTCAGTTCCTAAGGACGGCTTCAATGAGACAACCCACCATGTACTCCTACATGGCCTCTCACCGCTACCTTTACCAAATTGTGTTCACACACTTAGCTCACACACAATAGGACATGTTCACAACTTTCCAACTCATCCCCGATGAATCAGACCTGACACAACTCTAAGCAATAGCAGGCATGACAAACAAGCATGAATGAGTAGGCACATCAGGGCTCAAACAACTCCTACTCATGCTAGTGTGTTTCATCTATTTACTATGGCAATGAGAGGTCATGCAGAGGAAAGGGGTTCAACTACCGCAGCATGTAACAGTTGAATCGTTGTTGTCCTAATGCAATAAAAGAGAGCAGGAACGAGAGAGTGGGATTGTATCGGAATGAACAAGGGGGTTTTGCTTGCCTGGCACTTCTGAAGATAGTATAGTTCTTCATCGGTGTCATCGAACTCATCGCCGGATCAACATCTACTGAGGGGGAACAATACCGGCAACAGAGAGGAAACACAATCAATGCAATGCACAATATGATGCATGATCATGACATGGCAATATGAGTGTGTTGGGATAATGCAACTACAACCAGATGAGTTTGAGCTTATTTGAACCAAAGATTCAAATACATACTCAAGTTATGGGTTCATATAAGTGCATTAACATGTTTAACCTAAACAGCAAGGTTAAGTTGCTCTAACATGCATGAAACCAGTACAGATGGATAGACTGGATTTTTCTAATCATTTTTCATATATAAATTATTTCATTTGGAGTTACGGTTTATTTTCTATGATTTTTAGAAGTTTAAACAATTTTCTGGATTTCATAATTCGTTTCTGAAATATAAAATCGCCAGGAAATGATTATGAGGTCAGCATGACGTAAGCCTGGCGTCAGCAGGTCAACTGGGCTGCCCCTGGTCAAACCTGACTAGTGGGACCCGCGTGTCAGTGTAACGAGGCAGGAACAGAGGCTGACTGGTGGGGCCAGGTCAACGTTGACGTGGCATGGTCAAACTAATGTGTGTGGCCGGCCGGGTTAATCTAAACTAAACAGAAGATAATTCCGGGGTTAGTTAGGGCATGGGGCCCGCTAGTCAGTGGCTCTAGGGGTGAATAGTTGGATCATTAGCACTAATTAACTGTGCCACATCGGTAGTCGCCGGAGTTTCGCCGGCAGCGACCATTCCGCACGGCAGAGGCACAGCTAGGCGGCGCTAGGGGCTGCGGCTAGACGTGACGAGACCACCAGGAGGTAGCTCAAGCTCATCCGCATCCAATGGAGTAGTCAGCAGCGGCTAGGGTGCGCTGTGCTCGCCGGAGACGAGCTTACGGCGGCGACCGGAGTTCGGGCAGGTGCGGGGACGCGGCTGCGGCGCTCGAGCGAGAAAATGGGGTGGCTAGGCAGCCTCCTGGAGGCGCCAGGAGCGTGTTAGTGCCCCTGGAGCAAGCAGGAGAGGCTCTGGAGTGCGAGCTCGCCGGCCATGGCGGACGGCGGCCTCGGTTTCATGAGCGATGAGGCTAGAGGAAGAAATCGAGCAGGGAAGGATGGGGGAAACGACCAGTAGCTCACAGCGCGTCACCTGAAGTACTCATCAGCTCGGGGTGGCTCTGGAGACGACGGAGTGGCGACGGCGATCGCCGGCGCTGGAGCTTGAAGATGATGTCGATGGCGGCGATACGGCGCGTCTCTGGTTGCTTGGCTCTTTGAGGAGGCGTAGATGACGGAGTCGGAGCCCATGGGCACGTCAGAGGGGCGATGGGATGGCAGTGGCTGTGACTACGGCAAACGGCAGCGACGGCGGTTCTCGGTCTCGCTTGGGGCCGAGAGATAGAGGAGGGGAGGAGCTCCAGGGAGAGAGGGTAAAGTGACGGGGGACCGAGGAGGGTCGCGTGGCGATGCTAGAAGGGTTGAGGCGTCGCAGTGGAAGCAGGAGGTGGCGTGCGTGTGTCGGGCACGCGCCCGCGTCCTCCTGGTGCGAGGTGGACGACGACTGGCAGCGCCAGGTGGGCTGGGCCGGCTAGCTACAGTAGCAGGCTGCAAAGGTAAGCTACAGGTAGAAGCCCATGTGAGTTTTGTTGTTCTGGTTTAATTTCTTTTTGTTTTGATTTGAATCTTGCCACTGTTTGGAATTCCAACAGTTTCAAACTAGTGCGAAAAATCCGCTGGACAATTTCATGTTGCTAGATGGACTTTTCCAAAAGCACATTAAACATTTCAAAGTTATTTGAAAATATATTCTATATATTATGAATATAATTCCAAATTCAAATACAAGAATGATTTAAATTCAGTGCCCAAAATATTCCTACAAATGTTCATTATTTTTGGTTTGGTTCAAAAGCCTTGCCAAAAATATCAAACAGTTAATAAGAACATTTTGAGAGACATTGAATGCAATTTTCCAGGGTTCTTTGCCCTTCTTGAATTAAAATTTGAGGCTTCCCAATTTCCTCAATTCAAGTTTCAAAAATTTAAACATGATGCAAGCAAGATGCAAACACTAGGCAGCACCAGAAGCTAGGGATGTGACAACTCGCCCCCACTAAACAAGAATCTCGTCTCGAGATTCAAGACGTGAGGTAAGAAGACAGAGGGGGGCACGAAACTGACACAGTTTTCATGATCCATTGCTTCATATTGATCTTGACGTCTTTGCCTTCGGGATCTTGATCCAACACGATGACGATAGAAGGGAACTCTACAGAAAACGATCTCCTCGAAGATCGAGCACTTAAGATCAACTCATGGAGTGAGACATTGAAGCATCTCTGGAATTGGAACATAAAATATACATCAAGAGGGATGGATAGTAACAGATGAAGAAGGTTCAAGTTGGTAGGCAACGATTCCACGCTTGAGTAAAATGGTGGATGCTTTCAAAGTAGCAAGGAGATAATTGCCATTATTCCATAACGTGACACCTTAGGGAAGGTGACTCATAGAATCATTCCCTTAAGTAGCAAAAAGAATTACTTTTGATACATAGATCATTGAAACTCTCTATACTAGCCTAAGGCAATCACAATCGATCATTTGAAGGAGTTCGAAAGATTGGCATACTCAGACTAGAATGGATGATGTGGACTACCTTGTTAAAGACAACGCAACGGATGATTTTGCTTATCATCAGAAATGGATGGGACCCATAGTATGTCCACTTTTGAAGATGATCTTGGACAACAACTGCTGAAAAGGGCAGCCCATGGGAAATTGGCACAATGGCGGTGCAAGCTGGGACAAAATGCAACTGTTG
>NW_021204833.1:0-1714 GCF_002162155.2 Triticum dicoccoides
GCCAATCACAAGCAATATATTAAAGGAGATGGAATATACATGGCTTAACTTCTCCAGTGTTCCATTTACCTGCAGAAAAAGGGTACTCAAATAGTGCAACAAGGGTACTTTTCTATAAATAAATGAACAAACAATTATAAGATTTTAAAAAGTATTTTATAAAAAGTATAAATGGTTGTACTACTTTCACCTCATCAATCTAGAGTACGTTAAAAATATTATGTGCCAAAGTTTGACATGGTAGCATCTCATTTTCTACAACTTCAACTATTTAATACATCAGGGGAGGTATGCTTCGTAAGTATGTAGCCTATTGCAAGCATATGAATGGGGAAATCCCTGCCTTCCAAAAAATAAGTACCATTGTTGATTTAGCTATTGGCTGATTTCTCCTGTTATCATTAATGGGCAACCATGTGTATTCAGTATGAGGGCTGGACCTATTCTTATCACTATGTAGGAAGAGTTTTTTCCTGTAAAATATGTTTATTCCTAATGAATGGCTGTACAGGAAGTAGCTTGATCGGCAAATATTAAATTCAGTTCTTAAGAAAAGTGCAACACTGTCAAAACTGAAGCTATTTTCAACACATACACACCAGTAGCAGTGGGAGATTGATGAGAAGCTACGAGCACCAATAAATTGTACGCACTGCTGGGGTATCCCTGCAAATAAAACAGAGTAATCAATTCCATATAGCTGACCATAGCGAATTGAGTACCTCTAGTTTGACTGATGACTCCATCTACTCTAGCCAAAAGAGATGAAACCTGCACCACTGCACGATATCCTAGGCGATGAGTGGTGACAGTGGTCGCTCATGTTCATCTGTGCTGCCAGAAACTTGAGCTCTTAGCAGACGTTGTGCCCGTATTCCCTTCTGCATAATTGTTGTTTGTGATGGTTCCGGCTAAGAGCAGCGACGATGCAGCCTCGACGGCGGCCTCTATCAAGAGTGGCTATGACACAAGAAGATGGCGAGCAGCCCTCCGCGCACGGCTGTGTCAGTTGATAGATTGGAGCACAAGGAGCGGAAGGCAGCGGATCACCATTGAAGGCCGAGGAGTGGGACGGGTAGAGATGAAGGCCGGAGGGAGGGAAGAAAAAGGGGTGGGGGTGCAGCCGTGCGTGGCAGCCATGGGTCATGGAGTTCGGCGACGGCGGCGTCTTCCGGAGTTCGGCGGCAGGAGGCACCGAGAGAAGGCCGCCGCCGCCGCCGTCGTCGCCCCATCCCCATCCATCCATGGGTGGGTGTTGGGCTAGGGTTTCATCCCCATCCATCCATTGGTCGGGCCGGACCTCCATGACCGACCTCGAGGGCCAGGTGGACGAGGGCGCGGTGGTGCCGCTGCGGATCAGGGCGCCCCCTCACCTTGTCGTGCGATATGGAGCCTTCTCTCCCATAGCCCCACACCTTGTCGCACGGATCCAGGCTGAGAAGGTGAGGGGCTGGAGCGGCGGCGCTAGAGGAGGAGGAGGCCGGCGGCGGTGGGGTTGGGGTTGGGGCAGAGGAGAGCGGCGACGTACGGGCGGGAGGCGCCGGCGTGGCCAGGGCGGCTGCGTCCTAGGGAGGGAGACGAGAGCGGGTTAGGGATAGGGCTTCACGCGGCAGCGGCGGCGGGGTATGGGATGACTCGGGTTTTCTTTGTGCCGTGGATGGAGCGGTGGGAGATGAGACGAAAAAAATGTACGAAGGTTAACCTACGAAAAAAA
>NW_021204834.1:0-7221 GCF_002162155.2 Triticum dicoccoides
CGATTCCAAGTCACATAGATCTAGCCGGTAATACCTAATATCACTTTGCGGCCTCACGCACGGTATTCCCACGGGTGTCGCCTTACCATGGCCCGGGACCGTTTGCGCCTTTTGGCTCACGTATACGATGGTGTCGCTAGCATCCATAAGACAGAGAACCCGAGCCGACATGACTAGTCGTGAACCCAAAGTGGCACTAACTTACGGGGACATGCATACATGAATCAACATCGAGCATGTTGGTCAGCAGCGTGCGAATCCGGGCTGTAGCACTGGGCTAACAAGACTCCGGTGAACCGGGCTGTAGCAGGCTAGGCAGGACTCCGGATGTCACCGCGTGACATTTCCCCGAAGGGACAGACACAGGAACGAAGTGAATCACATGTCGGCCAGTCAAGTGTTCCGGAGTAGTAGTGTTGGCTAGCAGGACTCCGGTGAATCGGGCTTTAGCGGACTACTATGGCTCATGAAAGCACAAGACTACATTTCCCCATAAGAGAGGCTACCAAGGATAAACAACTAGGTTGTCGGATCTCACACATACCAAGCATTTCAATTATACACTTAATATGCTCGATATGTGTAAATACAACATGACATCACAACAAAACTCTATGACTCAAGTATTTATTCATTAGGCTCCGAAGAGCCAAGTATTATAAACATGGGTCTCATGAACCAACATACAGAGCATACAAGCAACAAGCACATGCGGAAGCTTAACTTGTCTGAGTATAGACATCTACAAATGAACAAGGCTGAGAAGCCTGACTATCTACCAGATCCTGCCGAGGGCACAAGATCGTAGCTGAGGTATCAAGCTAAACGTCGAAGTCCACACGAAACTACTAGCGAGACTGAAGTCTCTCTGCAAAATATAAATTAAGCAAACGTGAGTACAAATATACACAGCAAGACTTTACATCAGAACTAACTATATATGCATCATTATCAACAAAGGGGTTTAACTGCAGCAAGCCAGCTTTGACTCAGTGGCTAACCTGAACTACTAGTGCAAGTAACTCTTCGAGGTGGCACACACGAGTCCACATATTCACCATATCAATACACCACTATGGATCCGCTCCCGTCTCCCTACGAGAATGCCATCCATATCACTCACACTTATCTTGCGCATTTTAGAGTATCCACTTTCACTTGTCTATGAACTGTACAGGCAACCCAGAAGTCCTTTACCGCGGACATGTCTATTCAAATAGATCATTTATAACCCTGCATGGGTGTACTTCTTCACACACGCTCTCACCACTTACCACTATGTACACGTCGTGTATCTCGGCAACCTTCAAGCGGAAGCCTGGCGAGGGAGTCGGCCATGACTTGACTAACCACACAAGTCTCTAGTCCAGGTTTATCGCCTATTCAGGCTCCATCCGCGAGGAGATCCGGCCGGGGTTTCGCTCACAGCCCCAAACGATGTGTGCAAGATTCCCGAGACACCAAACGATGTGACGCCCGGTACACCGTGCCACAGTGTATCTACCGCATCATAGCCCACCCCTAGGGTCAGCGCTACGCACGGCCTCCAACACATATCCTACAAACACCAGACACTAGTTGCAACTCCTGGACAGAGGGCAAGGGCAGTTAATAAGTCGAGAGGGTCCATTGGTTTCGGGCCCAATGTGGGGTAGTAGTTGTTCATGGATCACAAACTAGAACTCAGTTCCTAAGGACGGCTTCAATGAGACAACCCACCATGTACTCCTACATGGCCTCTCACCGCTACCTTTACCAAATTGTGTTCACACACTTAGCTCACACACAATAGGACATGTTCACAACTTTCCAACTCATCCCCGATGAATCAGACCTGACACAACTCTAAGCAATAGCAGGCATGACAAACAAGCATGAATGAGTAGGCACATCAGGGCTCAAACAACTCCTACTCATGCTAGTGTGTTTCATCTATTTACTATGGCAATGAGAGGTCATGCAGAGGAAAGGGGTTCAACTACCGCAGCATGTAACAGTTGAATCGTTGTTGTCCTAATGCAATAAAAGAGAGCAGGAACGAGAGAGTGGGATTGTATCGGAATGAACAAGGGGGTTTTGCTTGCCTGGCACTTCTGAAGATAGTATAGTTCTTCATCGGTGTCATCGAACTCATCGCCGGATCAACATCTACTGAGGGGGAACAATACCGGCAACAGAGAGGAAACACAATCAATGCAATGCACAATATGATGCATGATCATGACATGGCAATATGAGTGTGTTGGGATAATGCAACTACAACCAGATGAGTTTGAGCTTATTTGAACCAAAGATTCAAATACATACTCAAGTTATGGGTTCATATAAGTGCATTAACATGTTTAACCTAAACAGCAAGGTTAAGTTGCTCTAACATGCATGAAACCAGTACAGATGGATAGACTGGATTTTTCTAATCATTTTTCATATATAAATTATTTCATTTGGAGTTACGGTTTATTTTCTATGATTTTTAGAAGTTTAAACAATTTTCTGGATTTCATAATTCGTTTCTGAAATATAAAATCGCCAGGAAATGATTATGAGGTCAGCATGACGTAAGCCTGGCGTCAGCAGGTCAACTGGGCTGCCCCTGGTCAAACCTGACTAGTGGGACCCGCGTGTCAGTGTAACGAGGCAGGAACAGAGGCTGACTGGTGGGGCCAGGTCAACGTTGACGTGGCATGGTCAAACTAATGTGTGTGGCCGGCCGGGTTAATCTAAACTAAACAGAAGATAATTCCGGGGTTAGTTAGGGCATGGGGCCCGCTAGTCAGTGGCTCTAGGGGTGAATAGTTGGATCATTAGCACTAATTAACTGTGCCACATCGGTAGTCGCCGGAGTTTCGCCGGCAGCGACCATTCCGCACGGCAGAGGCACAGCTAGGCGGCGCTAGGGGCTGCGGCTAGACGTGACGAGACCACCAGGAGGTAGCTCAAGCTCATCCGCATCCAATGGAGTAGTCAGCAGCGGCTAGGGTGCGCTGTGCTCGCCGGAGACGAGCTTACGGCGGCGACCGGAGTTCGGGCAGGTGCGGGGACGCGGCTGCGGCGCTCGAGCGAGAAAATGGGGTGGCTAGGCAGCCTCCTGGAGGCGCCAGGAGCGTGTTAGTGCCCCTGGAGCAAGCAGGAGAGGCTCTGGAGTGCGAGCTCGCCGGCCATGGCGGACGGCGGCCTCGGTTTCATGAGCGATGAGGCTAGAGGAAGAAATCGAGCAGGGAAGGATGGGGGAAACGACCAGTAGCTCACAGCGCGTCACCTGAAGTACTCATCAGCTCGGGGTGGCTCTGGAGACGACGGAGTGGCGACGGCGATCGCCGGCGCTGGAGCTTGAAGATGATGTCGATGGCGGCGATACGGCGCGTCTCTGGTTGCTTGGCTCTTTGAGGAGGCGTAGATGACGGAGTCGGAGCCCATGGGCACGTCAGAGGGGCGATGGGATGGCAGTGGCTGTGACTACGGCAAACGGCAGCGACGGCGGTTCTCGGTCTCGCTTGGGGCCGAGAGATAGAGGAGGGGAGGAGCTCCAGGGAGAGAGGGTAAAGTGACGGGGGACCGAGGAGGGTCGCGTGGCGATGCTAGAAGGGTTGAGGCGTCGCAGTGGAAGCAGGAGGTGGCGTGCGTGCGTAGGGCACGCGCCCGCGTCCTCCTGGTGCGAGGTGGACGACGACTGGCAGCGCCAGGTGGGCTGGGCCGGCTAGCTACAGTAGCAGGCTGCAAAGGTAAGCTACAGGTAGAAGCCCATGTGAGTTTTGTTGTTCTGGTTTAATTTCTTTTTGTTTTGATTTGAATCTTGCCACTGTTTGGAATTCCAACAGTTTCAAACTAGTGCGAAAAATCCGCTGGACAATTTCATGTTGCTAGATGGACTTTTCCAAAAGCACATTAAACATTTCAAAGTTATTTGAAAATATATTCTATATATTATGAATATAATTCCAAATTCAAATACAAGAATGATTTAAATTCAGTGCCCAAAATATTCCTACAAATGTTCATTATTTTTGGTTTGGTTCAAAAGCCTTGCCAAAAATATCAAACAGTTAATAAGAACATTTTGAGAGACATTGAATGCAATTTTCCAGGGTTCTTTGCCCTTCTTGAATTAAAATTTGAGGCTTCCCAATTTCCTCAATTCAAGTTTCAAAAATTTAAACATGATGCAAGCAAGATGCAAACACTAGGCAGCACCAGAAGCTAGGGATGTGACAACTCGCCCCCACTAAACAAGAATCTCGTCTCGAGATTCAAGACGTGAGGTAAGAAGACAGAGGGGGGCACGAAACTGACACAGTTTTCATGATCCATTGCTTCATATTGATCTTGACGTCTTTGCCTTCGGGATCTTGATCCAACACGATGACGATAGAAGGGAACTCTACAGAAAACGATCTCCTCGAAGATCGAGCACTTAAGATCAACTCATGGAGTGAGACATTGAAGCATCTCTGGAATTGGAACATAAAATATACATCAAGAGGGATGGATAGTAACAGATGAAGAAGGTTCAAGTTGGTAGGCAACGATTCCACGCTTGAGTAAAATGGTGGATGCTTTCAAAGTAGCAAGGAGATAATTGCCATTATTCCATAACGTGACACCTTAGGGAAGGTGACTCATAGAATCATTCCCTTAAGTAGCAAAAAGAATTACTTTTGATACATAGATCATTGAAACTCTCTATACTAGCCTAAGGCAATCACAATCGATCATTTGAAGGAGTTCGAAAGATTGGCATACTCAGACTAGAATGGATGATGTGGACTACCTTGTTAAAGACAACGCAACGGATGATTTTGCTTATCATCAGAAATGGATGGGACCCATAGTATGTCCACTTTTGAAGATGATCTTGGACAACAACTGCTGAAAAGGGCAGCCCATGGGAAATTGGCACAATGGCGGTGCAAGCTGGGACAAAATGCAACTGTTGAGAATGTTCCAACCATCATATCTGCCTGAGATTCAGATCCGATTGGTGATAGGATACTTCAGACTCAGCATGTCCGAAAAGAAAGTTTGCAACACAAACCGACGAGATGACGTTGCGAGATTCTCGGGAAATGAACTATGATAGCAAGCTCCAAAACATGAGCTGGTTGTGTTACATACATGTGAGCATGTTGTCCAAGACAAGCATGACCATCTAGTAGTCTTATAATAAAACACTACCGAGTTCAGATTGGAACCATCATTGAAATAACGAAGTCTTGTGCATGTCCGTCTGGGCCCTTTGGGAATAGCATTTAAACTTAGTATCCTTGAACAAATCAATCAGTGGCTTCGTGTGCTAGGGATACATATAGAATGAAGGTTGCAAGTCTCCAAACCATAGAATACTTCGCACATGTGCATGACTGACTTGGGATGATTCCAGAGGAAGCAAAACTAACTTTCTCGAATTCACGGTGGCAACTTTCACCAAATGCACGTGAATTAGAGGTAGTCACTTCTTTCATCCAAACATATGTTCATGAATGAAACACGAAGAAATGCTTACACAAGTTTCCAAGACTAGCTTGATGTCCGACAAAATCATGGAGAAGATAAGGATGTTGTCGATGGGTTGTGAAACTCACGCTTCTTCATGCTCATAGCTCCAGTTGAGACATGGGTTGTGCGGAAAGCTTGCTGAAACTGCTCCCAAGTAACATTGGCTATGGGAAAAGTGGTTGTGTAATTCTCCCACCATGCGGCTGTGGGTCCATCCAATTGGTGTGCGGCAAAACGCACCCTCTCAGCATCTGTGCAACCAGCAGTGGTTAGCTCCCTTCCAATCCTACGTAGCCAATCATCCGCAACTATGGGCTCGGTGCTATTGGAAAACACCGGCGGCTGTAACCTCAGAAAGAGGGCTAAGTTGTCAACTGGAGGTGGTGGCGGTGGGTTGTTGTTGTTGTTGTTGTTGTTGTTGTTGTTGTTGTTGCCCTGATTCTGAACTAACAACTGCATCAAGGCATTCTGCTGCTGGATCAACTGAGTGAGCTCCGGTGAGAAAGCAAAACCGGGGTCACATCTCGGAGGCATCTGATGGGTTTTAGAGGAAGAGATTAGAATAGAATGAGGTCTAAGGAGAAAGCACTATCCATATGCACATGAGACAAACACAATCATATCATATCACTTAGTCAATCAATCAAGCAAGGGCATACAATCGATCTAACTATCGTTACAGTGCTCGTACTATTCTATATACATGGGAAACACTACTGATCATATGGTGGTCTACTAGAAATTTGGATCGGTGGAAGACTCCATGATATCTGCTCCAGCTTCAACTTCATAATCATCATCACTATCATCGGGGTCGGAGTCGGTGTCATCAATGATGATGTAGTCTTCAGAACGAATTTCCTTGGGTTCATCGTCTTCTCCTCCTGGCGCGGGGTCTCCCATGAAAACTCCTAGCTTCCTTGTCATGTCGTCATTCCTCTCCACAAGTATCATCATTTCCTCTTCATATCCATCGCGTGTAGACTTAAGCTCCTCTTCTAGCTCTGTGATCCTGGTCATCGTCTTCTTCAAATCTATCATGCTTGCACACATCTGGTCTCCTGGCGACGAATATGATGGTTTAACTCCTGGATGAATGCTGCAATGGACATGTCCTTCCTGGTGCTGATCATCTCCCATTGCTCATCTCGGCGCCCACATATCTGGTAGGTAGTGTCCTTAAGCTCCTTGTGGTAAACTTCGCCAATGCATCCTATGGCGATGTGGGCTGCCATGCTCTTGCCTACACTCCAGGTTGGTGCGTCAAAGGAAAACTCTATGGGTTTAGTGACTGGTGTGAACGTCCTTCCTGGGATTTTAACTTGAATCAACCAACGCTCCTCTTCTGGTAAAGTGGCGGTGTAGGTCCCGGTGAAGCTTGTATTCCGATGTTTAGGTACCTAGTGACTTCCTTCAAATGTCGTCTAAACGGGGTGTCTTCATCCGGCTGTGTAAACTTGTTCCTTGAGTCCGCCATCCTAAAGAGTAGAAAATGGAGAGGAGTCATAAATGAGTAGAGAAGAGTGACCTATGGCTCATCTTAGTGGTCGTGTCCTACATTCAGAGTGTGCTCTGATACCATCTTGTAGCGACCCGACCTCAGACGGTAAAGTCTCTGTGTTCAGTGTCATCCCTGGATCGGTGATGTTGACACACACAGTACTCGAAGGATTTATAACAGAGTAGCAATCACACACTTATTACATCGAATGTCTCAAAAGAGAACTT
>NW_021204835.1:0-450 GCF_002162155.2 Triticum dicoccoides
TTTTGTTAGATGTGTAGTTCATAGATTTTTCTGCTAGATTTTTTTTCATATTGTGTAATTAATTTGTTCATATTGTGTTAGATTTTTTATGATTTTTTCTGTTGTAATTTAGATGTCAAATTTTTATGATTTGGTTCTGTTGTAATTTAGATGTCAATTTTTTTCATATTGTGTAAGTAATTCAGATGTCAAATTTTTATAATTTTTTTCTGTTCATAGAATTTTTATGATTTTTTTCTGTTGTAATTTTGTTCATATAATTTTAATGATTTTTTTGTAGTTCATTGATTTTTTTATTAGATGTGTAGTTCATAGATTTTTTTCATATTGTCTAATTAATTTGTTCATATTGTGTTAGATTTTTTAAGATTTTTTTCTTTTCATAGAATTTTTATGATTTTTTTCTGTTCTAATTTTGTTCATAGAATTTTAATGATTTTTTTGTTCATA
>NW_021204836.1:0-1298 GCF_002162155.2 Triticum dicoccoides
CAGCCATTCATGTCAACTGGAAGAGAGAGAAATATTATTTCATTCCCCAAATAATAGTACGTATTATGTATTGCAACCCCGCATCATTTATTGAAAATTGCTATTTTGTTAGTTCAATACATATAGAAAGCAAAAGCACCCAGGATAAAACTACCAGTACTAATAAGATCAGACCGGTCGTTGGACACCAATCAAAGTATATAGGATCCACACTTGATAAAATCAACAGTAAATGTTTTCATTGGTTTGATTGATCACAAACCTGTTTCTACTAGCTCCACGAAGACAAAGAAACTCAGGCCTACAATCCAATGGAAACTGTTAAAAAAATGCTTTCTAACAGATTAGGAAAACATGAAAGCTAAAAAATACTGATCAATAGTTTTTCAACACTACCAGATACTGAAATTTTTCTGTGGGCCAAAAACCGACAGGAAAATTAGGAAAACCGTCAGGAATAATATTTCCTAATGGTTGACCGACAGGAATATATATCCGTCAGCCATAGCTTGACAGGGATAAGATGAAATGCCTGTCGGGTGGCCGACAGGAAATTGTAACATCCCTGTCGGTTCAAAACCCTCAGGAAAATAGAATTTGGTGCACAAAAAAAATATAAATATATTTCACATGATAGACCATTTCACCATACAAAGCAGTTCAATAGATTACATTAATCACAGTTTAAATAGAGCACATGTATCTACTTTGTATACAAATCTGTCTATAATTAGCATACAACAGCTAAAGGTCACCGATACAGAAGTGCACAACTAATAACACACAAGTTCTTCAATTACATCTGGAGAAACATGACCTCATTTGTCACTCAGTCACATCTTGGATTGCAAGCTTCCCTTTCAGATTTTCCTCCACCAAACAGACTCATTGATCTATTACAAAAAGAATAGACTCGTTGAAGTAAAGATTGCAAGAACTACATCATATTATCATAATCAATGTGATAGAGTAAGAAACTACTCGACGTCTCAGTTTCTCAAATTAACTTGGCCAAACCTTGGCTCCATTTCTCAAAAGTTATCACATAATAACTGAGTGGAACTATAAGACACATAACTGTATAAAAAATGCATAAGTAAGCTTGTTTTGAGAGAATAGTAATACCTAGCCTCGGAAGGATGTGCCTACTAAATATAACAGTTTTACAATGAAAGAACACAAATACAAATTCATTGTTTTTCAACATGAACATGTGGATAAGCAATCAACAAAGAACATGTTGAATCAGAACTCAGCCTAATTAGGAAACCACTCAAGAATAATAGGGAGTTAAGTCT
>NW_021204837.1:0-1372 GCF_002162155.2 Triticum dicoccoides
CAAGGAACAAACAAGGATATCCATAGACATAGAGTGATGCACACACAAGATGATGTCCATGAAAACTTTTAGGTTACCTTGTCCCTTGTCTTACCAACAAGAGGGTTTGTGACTCCTTGAACTAGTGCAAGATGTGGAAGTTGATTGCACTTGTTCTTGCCAAAATGATAAGAGTGAAGTATGTTGGCGGAGTCACCCTCAAGAACTCTCTAGTTCTTCTTCTTTTGGATCCACACCATATTGATGGGAATCCTTGGAGTTGTAGTCGTACTTGATGAAGTGGAACTTGAAGTAGTCTTGGGAATCCACTTGACTAAGGTCTTAGGAGCTTCTTCAAATGCATCAATTTCCTCTTGAAGCTTGTCCTTGCCTTTTTGCTTGTAGTCTTGTGGTGGAAGATCATCTTGAGCTTGTGTCCCCTTGAAAGAAGTATCATACTTTTCTTGTTGAGGAACAAACTTTGTCTTGGGGTATTGATCTTCTTCCCACCCAACTCCATTGGCATTGAACTTTCGTTCAAAACCAACACCTTGATTCTTCCGGTGCATTCCTTGCTTGCGCACAATTTCCTCGAATTGCTTACTCCCGGCAAGGCTTTTGTACACTCCTTTCTCTATAATTCCCTTCAATAAGCTATTTTCTTGCTCAAGTGTAACTTGGCTTAGGACCTTTGGTCATGAAGCATATTCCAATTCCTTCATTTGGTGAGTCAATGATGTCGTAGGAGTTGGTTGACACAAGTGCTAGACCGGCAACACCTTCATCTTGAGTATCTTCGGAGTCGGAGTGATAACTTCTCTCGGAGTGGCTGTCGGAGTCGGAGCCGGATACCCATTCACCAACATGAGCTTGATGTCTTCGTTTTGTGTAGCTCCTTGATGATTTTTCCTTCCTTTCCGAATCCTTGCTTCTCCGTGAGTATCTTCGTTCATAACGATCATCTCTACTCCTTCTCTCTCTTGGTGGTGATTCTTTGCTTCTTCTTTTTGGAGAATCTTCTCTTCTCTTGTAGGGAGCCGTACACTCATTGGAATAGTGCCCGGGTCTTCCACAACTGTAGCAGTTTCGCTCTCGACTAGAAGATCTTTTGTCATTGTAGGACCTTGACTTGAAGCTTCTATCTTTGCTTCTACTCTTGTAGAACTTGTTGAAGTTCTTCACCATTAAGCTCAATTCTTCATTGAAGTTTTGTTTCTCACTTGATGATGTAGGGGCTTCACATGAGGCTTTGTAGGCACCACTTGATTTGTTGTGAAGTTCCTCTTTATCCTTAAGTGACATCTCATGAGCAACAATTCTTCCAATCACCTCCGTTGGCTTGAGATCTTTGTAATTGGGCATCATTTGGATCAATGTGCACACGGTATCATAT
>NW_021204838.1:0-1529 GCF_002162155.2 Triticum dicoccoides
AGGGGGGTTTAACAGGGTTAATTTAATTCTAATTAGGAATTAGTGGCGCTGGGGCCCACTGGTCAGTGTCACAGGGGGTAGTTAGTTTAACTAATTCGGTTAGTGCTAATTCTAATTAGCTAACAGGGCTGGGCCCACCTGTCAGGGACACAGGGGGGTTCCTGCCGTGGTCAAGGTGGGTCAAACCCACCGGCGACATGACGCCGGCGAGGCCCGAGACGGCGGCGCGATGCGGAAACGCGCTACAGGGCACGGGCGAGGCCGTGCTTGGGCTCGTTGGAGAGCCCTTGCTCTCGCGCGTCGAACGGTGGTGGTGGCCGTGCCTGAGGTGGCCGGTACCGACGACGGCGAGCTCGCGAGCGGCGGCCGGAGTTCGGCCAACGGCGGGTTAGGCGATGCAGGGCGCTAGGGGAGGCGTTGGTGCGTGCTACATGCTCCTGGTGAGGTGTGGAGCACGATGGTGTGCTCGGCTTCGAGCTACAACGGCTCCAGCCACGGCGGCGACGAGGCACGGCGGCGGCGAGCTTCGGGGCTCAAGGGGACGGCAACTACAGGATGCTAGAGACGACGGGGCAAGGGGGAATCGGGTCAGCGGCTCACCGCGGAGCTGCAGGGATGGTTAGCGGGCTCGGGGACGTCCGGTAGCTCTCGATTCGACGGCGACGATCTCCGATGGCCGAGGAGGGGAACGGCGACGTGGGCGGCGATGCAGGGCTTCCGGAGGGGCTTGGCTTGGTGGGGAGGAAGAGGGGGTCGCGGCGGAGCTCCTGAGCTCAGCGGAGGGGCGAGGGGTGGCCGGAGACGGCTGCTATGGCGAACGGCGGCGATGGTGGTGTTCGGCCGTGTGAGAGAGAGAGCGAGGGAGAGGAGGGAAGAACCGAGGGAGAGTGAGAGAGAGCAGGGGAGGGCGTGGCGTCGTCCGGGGCATCGAGGGCGACGAGAAGGGCGCCAGGCAGGCAGGGAGGGAGGTGGCGTGGCGCGGTGGTGCGCGCGCGCGCCGGCCACACTCCCCTCCCTCTGTCGAGGACGAAGACGACAGAGGAGGGAGGCGGGCTGGGCCGCCTGCTGGCTGGGCCGGCCAGATGGCTGGGCTGCACAGGGAGGAGCCCAGGTAAGCTCCTCCTTTTATTTATTTTTCTGTTTTCTAATTTCTGACATTTGTTTTGATTTAAATAAAATATTAAATCATTTATTTACCTTATGCCAATTTTTGCAGGAGCTAGATATATTATTCCAGAGCTCCTTTATATTTGGCATAATATTTGGACATATATTAATATATATAACTAATATATTTCCAATGCAAATATTTATGCATTAATTCCAAATGCCCAAATTAAATACCTATGAGCTCTTAAAAATATTGGTTTGATTTTTATCTCTGTCCAATATTTTCAGAGAGCAACATGAGCATTTTCTTGGACCCTTTTGGAGAAATTTTTATTTGGGTCATTTTTCAGAAATGATTCTGAGGGTTTCACAAATCCCCATTTCAATTTAAATGGAATTTTAAACATGATGCACACATT
>NW_021204839.1:0-1497 GCF_002162155.2 Triticum dicoccoides
CGTATACAGTGATGTACACTGAACTATTGATTCGAGCTTTGTGCCCGTAAAGATTTCGGGAAACACCTTAAGTACACACACAACACCACTTAGCATGTTGTTGGTTGTATGGCATCATGAAACGTTTAAATGAATTCGCTGATGTCATCGAGTGGGTGTATGAGGGGTGATTTTTTTTCTTCCGTTGCAACGCATGTTTGCTAGTAATATACACACAAAACAAGATGAAGCAAGAAATTCCACCCACATTTATTTCTGATTGGTACAAACTAAAAAGACTCAACTGACACTCTCATACGTAGAAAAACATAACACACTCACATGACACACACAAGCAAATAAAAGCAAGCAAGGAGCGGGTGGACATCGACCGCTTGAAACCAACATGCAAGAAACACAAATATCCAACGAAACTAGAGGTCTTGCATGCACGACGAGCTCACTAGCATGCCTTTTCCCTGACGCACTGCACATTATTCTGAGCAATTTTGCCCTGAGCCTTCCACGCCTTCTTCATCTGGCACATGCACGAGTGGCCTCCAAAAGCTACACAGCAGTCCACTTGAACCTTGGTATTACCCGCCGAAGTAGTCCGGTCGGCAGTGGCAATTTTCATACCTTTTCCACAGCTCTCGAAGCACGCATTCACGACATTCTGATCGACACCGTCGCAGACCGGCGCACCGCCGACGGCAGGTACATTCTGGGCCACAGCGACAGCGCACATCAGCGCGACCAGCGCCGCCACGACAACGAGCCTCGGGAGCATTGCTGCTGCCATGACCAGATCGATGCAAAGATATAGCTGATCGAAGGTCGATGCACTGACTCACTGCTTATGGCTAGCGTGGGTTGATTTTCTTGTAGAGGTCTGCCGGGGCTTTTATAGAGCTAGATAGGCGTGGGGTTTGGGGTCCTAGCTGGAGTCGATTAGACAACATGTGGTTACTGTGCTTGATCACGTGGGCTATCAGTGGCTGCCATGCTTGATCACGTGGGCTACCAATCGCCACCTAACCTGACATATTATTCCTCGTGTCGCGCTTCAATAGCTACTAGGCCACCTATCCGGGAATAAATACTGCAGAATGGCGTGATGAAGGATGAGCGGAACGACATCACTAGGCATCACTAGTTCACTACCCTAGCAAAGCTTTGATCTGGATCTAAGTATAATCCTCATGCGTAATTATACATAGTCTTGAACTTCGTGATATTTCTATATATGTGCATGATGACAAAATCTCTGCCCATTGCTTTGGACCATCTCATTTATTTACTCTATCCCGTGAGAAGATGCTGTACGACCCACGCTCTCTTGTGCACCCTGGTCGGGCTCATACCGCTAGGAGCGCGCTTGGCGACGGAGCTCAAACGCGCGTGAGGAGGACGCGGCACGCTGGACGCCCATTGGCCGGAGCTGTCGAGGATGGCAGTGCTGCTCGACGTGCTGGGCGAGGTGGCAAACTCCAGCAACGGAGACGAGAACACCGGTTC
>NW_021204840.1:0-1622 GCF_002162155.2 Triticum dicoccoides
TTTTCCCCCTCTCGATCACGATGTTGCTCATTTGTATTAATATTCTCAGCATTTCTACATTTTTCAAGCTCCCTCAAAATATCAATACTAGCAAAATCATTGTCAGGAATCTGAACCCTCATTTTAACCGCTCTAAGCATAAGTTCAGGATTAGATAAAGTTTCAAACGAATTGGGGCTGTGTATAGTACCTTCAATGTCTCTCTTCTTAGCAGCAGCTAGCGCCTTCTCGTCCACCCTCTCCATCATGTTATGAGCATTCCTTAGGCTGAAACGAAGATTTTCTTCAGTGACCAGCGGGGGTGCAGGCAGCTCTCCCCCACTCTGATCAGCTTCAGGAGATTCCACCATATACACCTGGGTAGTAGGTAAGGGAGGATTACAGTTCCAAATTACATCCACCACTTTTTCCTGCTCCATCTCTAGGACCATAGTATCAATAAGGAGAGTTGTGTGGAGGGAATCATCAGATTCCACACTTTCCTGCGATTCCACAATAGGATCAGTTTTCTCTCCCGGAGAGGTAGCAGGAATTTTTGCAGATGGTACGGCAGGCTGATTATCCCCCCCTTCATTTTTTGGTGGGGAATGATTTTGTTCATCCACATTACCGTCAGGTTTAGCAGAGGATTGAACCACTTCTTTTTCCCTATTAGGATCTCTCACCAGGACCTGTTCCACTTCATAAAAGAAATTATAGAAGTATTCTCCCAAAACAGCCTCAGCAATCACAGGAATTTCATCCATGTTTCTGCATCCAAGTCTCACCCTAACCGAAGTCGGGCGGTGCAGAGTAGCAGCATCAATCTCTAAGGGGACCCCCACTAAAGATGTGACATAAGCCAGGTTTCTCTCACTTCGTTTATCCAAAGGAACATTACTGACCTTAACCCAGGCCATTTCCATCTTCCCCTTCGCCCCAACCGCAGATGACCATAGCGTGGCATGGATAACAGCACGACTTGTCTTAAGAGTCACTCTCCCCACATAGCAAATCTGCGCTACAGCTCTAGGATTAGGGAATCTAACCACAAACACCCCTGGTCCAATAGCATGAGCCGAGCATCGCCAGTCAGTGGCTAGATAAGCAGAAAGATCTAATTCCATCTGACGGGTTGAGGTTTCCCCTTCCACTATTGTGACCACAATGTTATTGGCCCTAGCTTTTTGCTGATTAGAAGAACAAGAGTCATGGATGTAATAGAATCCTTGCCCCCTAGATTGAAACGCACACATAGGCGCAATGCACTCCCAAGGAAGAAACTCCATACAGACAGAAGCAAGGTGTCCTAACTTAGTGCATCGCTCGCAGTAAGCTTGAGGGCAGCGAGCAGGGGGATGCTCATGAGATTTGCAGATAGGGCACATAGCAAGTTTCTTGGTAGGGGGCACCTGAGCGGAGATCTGTTTCCCCTGTGGGCGATTCGTTGGAGGAGTGGGTTGTCTTCCCGTAGTGTTGCCACCTGATCCCGATGATGTCTGGGATTTCTGAACCCAAGTCCCACCATCGCGGATCTCTCTGCGATTTGCAGCAGCCGCTTCGTCCCAACGCGCCGAATCCCTCGCCGATTCGACGTTGGAGGAAGTCGAGATGCCGTGGCTGTCTGCATCTTCGCGCCTCCA
>NW_021204841.1:0-798 GCF_002162155.2 Triticum dicoccoides
GCGTGGTGACGATCTTGATGAACTACAGCAGCAGGGCTTCGCCTAAACTCCGCTACAGTGTTATCGAGGAATATGGTGGCAGGGGGCACCGCACACGGCTAAGGAATCGATCACGTGGATCAACTTGTGTCAACTTGTGTGTTTAGAGGTGCCCCTGCCTCCGTATATAAAGGAGCCAAGGGGGGGAGGAGGCGCCGGCCAGGAGGAGGTGGCGCAGGAGGAGTCCTACTCCTACCGGGAGTAGGACTCCCCCCCCCCCCAATCCTATTCCAACTCGGATTTCCCAAGGGGGAAAGAGGGAGAGGGGTGGCCGGCCACCTCTCCTAGTCCTAATAGGACTAGGGGAAGGGGGGAGGCGCACAGACCCCTTGGGCTGCCCCTTTCTCCTTTCCACTAAGGCCCATGATGGCCCATATGGCTCCCGGGGGGTTCCGGTAACCTCCCGGTAACCCGGTAAAATCCCGATTTCACCCGGAACACTTCCGATGTCCAAACATAGACTTCCAATATATCAATCTTTATGTCTCGACCATTTCGAGACTCCTCGTCATGTCCGTGATCACATCCGGGACTCCGAACAACCTTCGGTACATCAAAATGCATAAACTCATAATATAACTGTCATCGTAACCTTAAGCGTGCGGACCCTACGGGTTCGAGAACAATGTAGACATGACCGAGACACGTCTCCGGTCAATAACCAATAGCGGGACCTGGATGCCCATATTGGCTCCTACATATTCTACGAAGATCTTTATCGGTCAGACCGCATAACAACATACGTTGTTCCCTTTGTCA
>NW_021204842.1:0-1443 GCF_002162155.2 Triticum dicoccoides
CATATTCTAGTTTAGTAGTTTCACCTCCGAAGACCGACACTTGACCCATCCCAGACTATAGTCCTTAACCATGGACACGGCTATTCGAATAGATTTAATCTCTGCAGAGGGTGTACTCTTTACCCACGAGTAACGGATTCCTTTAGTCCATCGGGACTAATTCCGTCTACGATCTTTCAGTTGAAAACACACCTGACCTGCACACACCAGCTTAACTTACTTGTGTCTAGAATCACCCACGACACCTGTCAAGCAAAACTCTAAGTGGGGAGGCTACAACCTCACGTAGCATGGGATCAAATTTATATCGCGCGCTCTAAGGGGTGGCCTCCCCTCTCCGTCCCAACAGGAAACACCCATGCCCCCTGACCGGATGACTGGCTTTAATCCACGGCCGTGGAACCCTCATCCCGGCCCCTCTGTACGGTGTGTGCTAGAAAGGGGTTGACAACTTACTGAACCGTACCCTACCTGCTGTAGGGACAAGTGGTAGTACGAAACAAGTATGGGCGTTACTGGAACAAGACTCGATCTATGGTCGACTCAAGAGGTTTAAGTATTCCCTGCATGATTAGCACAACGAATATATTTCATCGAATAGACAGAATCACCACTCATCATACCCCATCATGCCATGCCAGACACACTCGTCTCGACGAGGAACTAGAGACAAGCTTAGGTCTACCCATGACAGAGACTTTCCCGGCTTCCTTCCAACAGGCACGAAAAGTACACGAGGATGATTACTGTCACAAGCATGACCATTTCCAACAGCAAGGAAATCTCCAATATGCATGAGATCATTTATATGCACTCATGAGTTTGAACATATCATCAGATAAAATAACGGACACTCCATGTCAAGGTGGTATTGTAACCGTGTCAGACAACACACACAAAATTATGCCCGAGTTCAGAATGCTTGCCTTCAATTTGTGGGGAAGGCAGGGTGCACTCCAAAACTTTTGAAAGCTTTCTCCTCTCTCCAAAAATCCTATTTAAAATATTTTTGAATCAATACATAGTTTCAAAAACAGTACCAAAAAGTTGTCTGATTTTTTTCAAATAAATTTGAAAATAAACTAGACAATATTTGAGAGAGGTAGGAAAAAGAATCAACTTATTTGGAGTTATATTTAAAAAGTTATGGCTAGTCAAAGTTTTGGTCAAAATCTGTTTTTAAAATAAAACAGAAAAAGGAAAAACGTTTCGAGAACTGACCATGTCAAAGGCGTATTCCGAGTTTACGTCTCCACTTATCCAGCATGGACCACGCGTGGGTCACTGACAGTGGGTCCCGCGGGCCCACTGGTCAGGTTTGACTAGTCCACGCGCGCGCCGTCCCCTCCGACCGAACAGAGGCGGAGCTCCGGCAAGGCTCGCCGGCGAACGGAGGCATCCCCCGGGGATCTAAGCACGGGGATGGATCCGCCACTCCAGGGC
>NW_021204843.1:0-1443 GCF_002162155.2 Triticum dicoccoides
CATATTCTAGTTTAGTAGTTTCACCTCCGAAGACCGACACTTGACCCATCCCAGACTATAGTCCTTAACCATGGACACGGCTATTCGAATAGATTTAATCTCTGCAGAGGGTGTACTCTTTACCCACGAGTAACGGATTCCTTTAGTCCATCGGGACTAATTCCGTCTACGATCTTTCAGTTGAAAACACACCTGACCTGCACACACCAGCTTAACTTACTTGTGTCTAGAATCACCCACGACACCTGTCAAGCAAAACTCTAAGTGGGGAGGCTACAACCTCACGTAGCATGGGATCAAATTTATATCGCGCGCTCTAAGGGGTGGCCTCCCCTCTCCGTCCCAACAGGAAACACCCATGCCCCCTGACCGGATGACTGGCTTTAATCCACGGCCGTGGAACCCTCATCCCGGCCCCTCTGTACGGTGTGTGCTAGAAAGGGGTTGACAACTTACTGAACCGTACCCTACCTGCTGTAGGGACAAGTGGTAGTACGAAACAAGTATGGGCGTTACTGGAACAAGACTCGATCTATGGTCGACTCAAGAGGTTTAAGTATTCCCTGCATGATTAGCACAACGAATATATTTCATCGAATAGACAGAATCACCACTCATCATACCGCATCATGCCATGCCGGACACACTCGTCTCGACGAGGAACTAGAGACAAGCTTAGGTCTACCCATGACAGAGACTTTCCCGGCTTCCTTCCGACAGGCACGAAAAGTACACGAGGATGATTACTGTCACAAGCATGACCATTTCCAACAGCAAGGAAATCTCCAATATGCATGAGATCATTTATATGCACTCATGAGTTTGAACATATCATCAGATAAAATAACGGACACTCCATGTCAAGGTGGTATTGTAACCGTGTCAGACAACACACACAAAATTATGCCCGAGTTCAGAATGCTTGCCTTCAATTTGTGGGGAAGGCAGGGTGCACTCCAAAACTTTTGAAAGCTTTCTCCTCTCTCCAAAAATCCTATTTAAAATATTTTTGAATCAATACATAGTTTCAAAAACAGTACCAAAAAGTTGTCTGATTTTTTTCAAATAAATTTGAAAATAAACTAGACAATATTTGAGAGAGGTAGGAAAAAGAATCAACTTATTTGGAGTTATATTTAAAAAGTTATGGCTAGTCAAAGTTTTGGTCAAAATCTGTTTTTAAAATAAAACAGAAAAAGGAAAAACGTTTCGAGAACTGACCATGTCAAAGGCGTATTCCGAGTTTACGTCTCCACTTATCCAGCATGGACCACGCGTGGGTCACTGACAGTGGGTCCCGCGGGCCCACTGGTCAGGTTTGACTAGTCCACGCGCGCGCCGTCCCCTCCGACCGAACAGAGGCGGAGCTCCGGCAAGGCTCGCCGGCGAACGGAGGCATCCCCCGGGGATCTAAGCACGGGGATGGATCCGCCACTCCAGGGC
>NW_021204844.1:0-661 GCF_002162155.2 Triticum dicoccoides
AAATGAATTAGTTTTATTTTTCTGATTTTTTTGATATATAATTGTATTTTTAAGATTTGAAAATGAAGAAAAAAACAGAAGAAAAAAACAGAAGAAAAAAGCAAACAGAAGAAAAACATAAGAAAAAAGGAAAAACAGAAGAAAAAAACAGAAGAAAAAAACAGAAGAAAAAAGGAAAAAGGAAGAAAAAAACAAAAGAAAAAAACAGAAGAAAAAAACAGAAGAAAAAAACAGAAGAAAAAAGGAAAAACATAAGAAAAAAACAAACAGAAGAAAAACATAAGAAAAAAACAGAAGAAAAAAGGAAAAAGGAAAAAAGGAAGAAAAAAAGAAAATATGCCACCTACTGGGCCACCACGGCCTGAATACGACTAGAAACCCATTAAAGGGCCAGGATTCAGGCCCGCAGAAGGCCCAGTAGGCCCACAGGCACACAGTGACAGAATAGGCCCGTAAGCCTGCATTTGAGAGGAGCTCGAAGTGGTAAGCGCAGCCGCGCTTATAAACCACTGTCGAAGCCTCTCGGCTAGCGAGGTGGGACTAAACATCCCACCGCACCGCGCCAGTTCTAGCACAGCCCTTTAGTCGCGGTTGGGGAGGCGGACCGCGACTAAAGGATACCTTTAGTCGCGGTTGGGGTGGCGGGCCGCGACTAAAGGGT
>NW_021204845.1:0-993 GCF_002162155.2 Triticum dicoccoides
GCCCGAACTCCGGTCGCCGCCGCGGACCCCGTTCCGGTGAGCTCGAGCCACCTCAGCCCCTGCCGTTTGCACAAATGGATGCGGACGACTCCCAGCTACGCGTAGCTGCCCTCCGCCGGCCATTTGGTCGCCGGAGGAGGAATTCCGACCCCCTCCGCCGTCTCGGGCTTCACCGGCGACGAGCCGCCGGCGTGTTAGCCTCGGCTGACCAGGGGTTTGACCTCCCCTAGGTCCATGACAGGTGGGCCCGGCCCCTGCTAACTTTGGTTAAGTTAATAACTACTTTTAGTTAAGCCACTGACCCACTGACAGTAGGCCCCACCCCTGGTCAAACCCCAGTCAGCGCTGGGTTTGACCGGGATTAGCTCCTGTGTCACTGACGTGTGGCCCCCACACGTCAGGTTTGACCGAGCCAGCCCAGTTGACCCTGCTGACGTCACTGTGACGTGGGGCTGATGCAATAAGTATTTTCTGGATTTAATATTATTCAGGAAATTTCAGAAAATAGCTAAAACTTCAATAAATCATAGAAAATTAATCGTAACTCCAAATTAAATAATTTATATATGAAAAATTATCAGAAAAATTCAAGGAATCCATCTGTACCATTTTCATGCATGTTAGAACAACTTATAGATGCTGTTTAGCACAAATCATATAAAGGGCATTTAAATAATCACATATGGAGTTTGAATTTGAATTTTATATTCAAACCAACTTCATTTAATCTGTTGCTAGTTGCATTAGCCCAACACACATTCATTTTGCCATGTCATGATCATGCATCATATTGTGCATTGCATTGATTGTGTTCCCTTCTGTGTTGCCGGTATTTGTCCCCTCTCGATAGACGTGATACCGATGATGTGATCGTTGACACTGATGAAGACTCAATGTTATCTTCAGAAGTGCCAGGCAAGCAAAACCCCTTTGTTCATTCCGATACAATCCTACTCTCTCGCTCCTGCTCTCTTTTACTGCATTAGGACAACA
>NW_021204846.1:0-1093 GCF_002162155.2 Triticum dicoccoides
AATTTATTTTTATATAAGAAATTTCAGAAAATGCCTAAAACTTCTAAAAATCATAGAAAATTAACCGTAACTCCAAATTAAATAATTTATATATGAAAAATTATCAGAAAAATTCAAGGAATCCATATGTACCATTTTCATGCATGTTAGAACAACTTATAGGTGCTGTTTAGCACAAATCAATTAAAGGGCATTTATTTAATCACATATGGAGTTTGAATTTGAATTTTATATTCAAACCAACTTCATTTAATCTGTTGCTAGTTGCATTAGCCCAAAACACATTCATTTTGCCATGTCATGATCATGCATCATATTGTGCATTGCATTGATTGTGTTCCCTTCTGTGTTGCCGGTATTTGTCCCCTCTCGATAGACGTGATACCGATGATGTGATCATTGACACTGATGAAGACTCAATGTTATCTTCAGAAGTGCCAGGCAAGCAAAACCCCCTTGTTCATTCCGATACAATCCTACTCTCTCGCTCCTGCTCTCTTTTACTGCATTAGGACAACATCGATTCATCTGTTACTTGCTGCGGTAGCTGAACCCCTTTATCCTCTGCATGACCTGTCATTGCCACAGTAAATAGATGAAACCCACTAGCATGAGTAGGAGTTGTTTGAGCCCTGTGTGCCTACTCATTCATGCTTGTTTGTCACGCCTGCTACTGCTTAGAGTTGAGTCAGGTCTGATTCATCCGGGATGAATCAGAGGCGGGTGAACATGTCCTACTGTGTGTGAGCTAAGTGTGTGAACACGATTTGGTAAAAGGTGTCGGTGAGAGGCCATGTAGGAGTACATGGTGGGTTGTCTCATTGAAGCCGTCCTCAGGAACTGAGTTCTGTGTTTGTGATCCATGATTCAGCTACTACCATACATTGGGCCCTGAAATATGACCCCGCTCGACTTCTTATTCACCCTTGTCCTCTGTCCAGGAGTTGCAAGTAGTTTCTGGTGTTTGTAGTATGCTGGAGGCCGTGCGCAGCGCTGACCGTAGGGGTGGGCTGTGATGCGGTAGGCACGTGGCCGGGTAAACCGGGCGCCCGTTTGGTGTCACGGAACCCTGTTCACATCGTTTGGGGCTGTG
>NW_021204847.1:0-1352 GCF_002162155.2 Triticum dicoccoides
GGTGACGGTGGAGTAGGCGGCAGTGTAGTATCCCTCCGCACCAACGTCAGATGCGATAGGAATGTGCCTGAAAGGGGAAGTGTCCAATGCCTGATACTCTCCACGAAGACGTGTCAGAGCAGCATGAGCCGCATCGTGGACTGCCATCTCAATGGTCACTCCAACACCATGAGCGGTGTGCAGCACGGTAGTGGACTCATACTCCCGAGAGTAGAGGTGGACGATGGCACGGTACTGCTCCTGGTTAAAGTCCTGGTACTCCTCGTAGACGGTGTACTCAGGGTGCCAGCGATAACCCAGATAGGTCATCATATCAGCTAGCACAGCAGGTGATCCTGAGGCACCAATGGCCGCAGTGTGGCGCACGACCTGCCTCGCGGGTTCCATCTGAAAACAAAGATGTTTCAATGGAGTCAAATGACAACATGGGCACTATTCAAAATGCTATCCTACAGAATAACTATGGCTTATCCAACTTTGGGGTGAACGTGGTAACGGGATCCTAATGTCAGGGTTAGTAAATTCGTTTAACCCGAGTAGAAAAGAGTTCAGAGTCCCAGAGTAAAGGTCGAGGAGTAAAAGATCCTAATACCACGCAATGGCGACGTGGGCCCGTAAGGCACACAACCAAGTTAGCAAAAGTTTTTGTAATGTCTAGACTCGACTTCGGCCAAGGAGTGTGGGAGGGGGATTCCTACAGGCAGTCGGCTCTGATACCAACTTGTGACGCCCCCGATTCAATCGTACACTAATCATGCACGCAAACGTGTACGATCAAGATCAGGGACTCACGGGAAGATACCACAACACAACTCTAAAACATAAATAAGTCATACAAGCATCATAATACAAGCCAGGGGCCTCGAGGGCTCGAATACAAGTGCTCGATCATAGACGAGTCAGCGGAAGCAACAATATCTGAGTACAGACATAAGTTAAACAAGTTTGCCTTAAGAAGGCTAGCACAAACTGGGATACAGATCGAAAGAGGCGCAGGCCTCCTGCCTGGGATCCTCCTAAACTACTCCCGGTCGTCGTCAGCGGGCTGCACGTAGTAGTAGGCACCTCCGGTGTAGTAGGGGTCGTCGTCGACGGTGGCATCTGGCTCCTGGACTCCAGCCTCTGGTTGCGACAACCAGAAAGAAAGGAAAGGGGAAAAGAGGAAAGAAAGCAACCGTGAGTACTCATCCAAAGTACTCGCAAGCAAGGAACTACACTACATATGCATGGGTATATGTGTAAGGAGGCCATATCAGTGGACTGAACTGCAGAATGCCAGAATAAGAGGGGGATAGCTAATCCTGTCGAAGACTACGCTTCTCGCAGCCACCGTCTTGCATCAAGTAGAAGAG
>NW_021204848.1:0-1741 GCF_002162155.2 Triticum dicoccoides
AAAGTCCGAACAAGAGCATATAATTCTTTATCATAAGTAGAATAATTCAGACTAGGCCCACTCAATTTTTCAGAAAAGTATGCAACAGGTTTGCCATCTTGTAATAACACACCTCCTAATCCAATTCCACTAGCATCACATTGAAGCTCAAAAGTCTTATTAAAATCAGGAAGTTGGAGTAAAGGAGCATGTGTCAACTTATCTTTCAATACCGAGAAGGCTTCTTCCTGTGCGGTACCCCAAAGAAAAGGCACATCTTTCTTTGTAAGCTCATTGAGAGGTGCAGCAATGGTGCTGAAATCTCTCACAAAACGCCTATAGAATCCAGCGAGGCCAAGAAAACTCCTCACCTGTGTGACCGTTTTGGGCTGCGGCTAACTCTCAATAGCTTCAATCTTGGCTTTATCAACTTCAATTCCCTGTGGAGTAACAACATAGCCAAGAAAAGATACTCGGTCAGTGCAAAAGGTGCACTTCCCAAGTGATAGAGGCGAGGGTGTCCCGATCTTTCGATGAGATGATAACTATCGATTTGGTGGAGACGACTTTGACGATCCGACTACAAATGTGCACGATGTTGCGCCTTAGCAATCACTAAACCAATCTCCTGAGGTTACTGACGATGCCGGAAGCACGATCAACCTGACCACGAAGGTCTATTCCTGCAAGCAATCGAAGAACGAGCAAGAATATGATAAAGCAATCTGAATATTGTAAATATATATGAGGTATTGATAATGGTGGGGATCCGTAAGCGGTCTTGGTCTGGTCGTTGGACACAAACGAAGTACACGAAGTTGCAGTGGCTAACTTTTAACTAAACAAATCCCAAGGAAAAGCTACTAGATGGATCTACTTATATAGGAGCAAGGGGTGGCAGCCAAGGAGGTGGGAGGACGTCCCAAGGCAGCCTAAAACTAAATCTAGGTCGTACAAGGCCAATGGGCCCAAGTGGAGGTGATGTAACACCTTTGGACTTGTAGTTTGACTCGGATTCTGCTGCAGCATCAGATTGTTTCGTCCACAACTCAACGCTCCGGACGAATTTGAAGGTGATTCCAATTGGGTTGGAAAGTGCACGAAATCTAGTTTCCAACAAAAAAAGAATCACCCAATTCGGAGTCCGTATAAAAAACTTGTGTGCGTTTTGAGTCAGGTATGTCTGTGCAGTCCGAATCTGAATCCAGAACGTAAGAGACTTGGACTCTATCTTCTCTTGGGCCAAAAGTGACGTGAGAGAACTTTTTGGACAGCAAATAAACATCTCTTTCTTCCTTATCTTCATATGTGGATTGTACAAATGTCCCATACACCTGCAATTAGACAAAACACAAAAGTGTGTGAAGTATTTTTGTTCTGGATAACATAAATAGATTATTGAATAGTTTGCACTAGAAATCACCTGACAAATATGCATATATGCAATATTTTTGGTCATATCCAAGGTAGTCATGTCCTCATCACCAAGGTTACCAAACAAACGTGCATCACGTAGAGCAATAAAAACAGCACGTAAATGTTCCAAATATTCTTCCAAAGATCTGCTATAAATCAGTATATCATCAAAATAGACTACCACAAATCGTCCAATGAAAGCACATAAAACTTCGTTCATTAGTCTCATGAAAGTACTAGGCGCATTAGTTAACCCAAAAGGCATGACTAACCACTCATATAATCCAAACTTAGTTTTAAATGCTGTTTTCCATTCATCCCCCAATTTCATACGAATTTGATGGTA
>NW_021204849.1:0-693 GCF_002162155.2 Triticum dicoccoides
GGGCGGCGTCGAGGGCGAGGGCGACGGCGGGCGGCGTCGAAGGCGAGGGCGACGGCGGGCGGCGTCGAGGGCGAGGGCGACAGCGGCGGTGTTGATTCGGAGAAGACGAGAAGGGGTTCGGGCCCTTGTATTTATAGCCCCCCCTTTAGTCGCGGTTGGGGAGGCGACCCGCGACTAAAGGGTACCTTTAGTCACGGTTGGGGAGGAGACCCGCGACTAAAGGGTAACCTTTAGTCGCGGTTGGGGAGGCGACCCGCGACTAAAGGTCTTTTTTGGCGGGTTTTTGTTCCCGCGCGCAACGACCTTTAGTCGCGGTTGGGCAGGCCAACCGCGACTAAAGGTATTCTTAAAATACTTTTTCTTTTTCAAAATGTTAAAAATACAAATAATATATCGAAAAATTCAGAAAAATAAAACTAATTCAATTCAATATGTTAAAAACACAAATATTATATCAAAAAATTCAGAAAAATAAAACTAATTCAATTCAAAATTCTAAAAATACAAATAATATATCAAAAAATTAAGAAAAATAAAACTAATTCAATTCAAAATGTTAAAAATACAAATAATATATCAAAAAATTCAGAAAAATAAAACTAATTCAATTCAATATGTTAAAAACACAAATAATATATCAAAAAATTCAGAAAAATAAAACTAATTCAATTCAATATGTTAAAAACACAAATA
>NW_021204850.1:0-1109 GCF_002162155.2 Triticum dicoccoides
CATTTAAAACTAAGTTTGGATTATATGAGTGGTTAGTCATGCCTTTTGGGTTAACTAATGCACCTAGTACTTTCATGAGATTAATGAACGAAGTTTTACGTGCTTTCATTGGACGATTTGTGGTAGTTTACTTTGATGACATACTGATTTATAGCAGATCTTTGGAAGAACATTTGGAACATTTACGTGCTGTTTTTATTGCTCTACGTGATGCACGTTTGTTTGGTAACCTTGGGAAGTGCACCTTTTGCACCGACCGAGTATCTTTTCTTGGCTATGTTGTTACTCCACAGGGAATTGAAGTTGACAAAGCCAAGATTGAAGCTATTGAGAGTTGGCCGCAGCCCAAAACGGTCACACAAGTGAGGAGTTTTCTTGGCCTCGCTGGATTCTATAGGCGTTTTGTGAGAGATTTTAGCACCATTGCTACACCTCTCAACGAGCTTACAAAGAAGGATGTGCCTTTTGTTTGGGGTACCGCACAGGAAGAAGCCTTCACGGTATTGAAAGATAAGTTGACACATGCTCCTTTACTCCAACTTCCTGATTTTAATAAGACTTTTGAGCTTGAATGTGATGCTAGTGGAATTAGATTAGGAGGTGTGTTACTACAAGATGGCAAACCTGTTGCATACTTTTCTGAAAAATTGAGTGGGCCTAGTCTGAATTATTCTACTTATGATAAAGAATTATATGCTCTTGTTCGGACTTTAGAAACATGGCAACATTATTTATGGCCCAAAGAGTTTGTTATACATTCTGATCATGAATCTTTGAAACATATTAAAAGTCAAGCTAAACTGAATCGTAGACATGCTAAATGGGTTGAATTCATTGAGACTTTCCCTTATGTCATTAAACACAAGAAGGGAAAAGAAAATGTTATTGCTGATGCATTGTCTCGTCGCTATACTATGCTTTCACAACTTGACTTCAAAATATTTGGTTTGGAGACCATCAAAGATCAATATGTGCATGATGCTGATTTTAAAGATGTAATGCAGAATTGTAAAGAAGGAAGAATGTGGAACAAGTTTGTCTTTAACGATGGATTTGTGTTTCGTGCTAACAAGCTATGCATTCCAGCTAGCTCCGTTCGTCTTTTGTTG
>NW_021204851.1:0-1060 GCF_002162155.2 Triticum dicoccoides
GATGTGATCGTTGACACTGATGAAGACTCAATGTTATCTTCAGAAGTGCCAGGCAAGCAAAACCCCCTTGTTCATTCCGATACAATCCTACTCTCTCGCTCCTGCTCTCTTTTACTGCATTAGGACAACAACGATTCATCTGTTACTTGCTGCGGTAGCTGAACCCCTTTATCCTTTGCATGACCTGTCATTCCACAGTAAATAGATGAAACCCACTAGTATGAGTAGGAATTGTTTGAGCCCTGTTGTGCCTACTCATTCATGCTTGTTTGTCATGCCTGCTACTGCTTAGAGTTGAGTCAGGTCTGATTCATCGGGGATGAATCAGAGGCGTGTGAACATGTCCTACTGTGTGTGAGCTAAGTGTGTGAACACGATTTGGTAAAGGTAGCGGTGAAAGGCCATGTAGGAGTACATGGTGGGTTGTCTCATTGAAGCCGTCCTCAGGAACTGAGTTCTGTGTTTGTGATCCATGATTCAGCTACTACCATACATTGGGCCCTGAAATATGACCCCGCTCGACTTCTTATTCACCCTTGTCCTCTGTCCAGGAGTTGCAAGTAGTTTCTGGTGTTTCTAGTATGCTGGAGGCCGTGGACAGTGCTGACCGTAGGGGTGGGCTGTGATGCGGTAGGCACGTGGCCGGGTATACCGGGCGCCCGTTTGGTGTCACGGAACCCTGTTCACATCGTTTGGGGCTATGAGCGAAACTCCGGCCGGATCTCCTCATGGATGGAACCCGAATAGGCGATAAACCTGGACTAGAGACTTGAGTGTTTAGGTAGGTCGTGGTCTACACCCACGTCGGCTTTCGCTTGAAGTCTGCCGAGCACATGTCGTGTGCAGACGCTAAGTGGTGGAAACATGTATGAAGAAGTACACCCCTGCAGGGTTAACATCATCTATTCGAATAGCCGTGTCCGCGGAAAAGGACTTCTGGGTTGCTTATATCAGTTCATAGACAAGTGAAAGTGGATACTCTAAAATACGCAAGATAAGCGTGAGTGCTATGGATGGCATTCTCGTAGGGAGACGGGAGCGGATCCATAGTGGTGTATTG
>NW_021204852.1:0-1368 GCF_002162155.2 Triticum dicoccoides
TCATTAAATCTGTTATCGAGCTTTGTTTCGAATGTCTTCTGAAGGCCAGTGATCTTCTCCATGGCCTCTTCAAAATTGTTCAGCACATCTTGCACCTGTTCAGTCATCATTTGCTGAAACTTATCATGAAGCTCCTTGTTCGATAAATTCTCCCAGTCAATCTCGTCGGCTTGTGATCCTGGCATGGTTAGCAGCAATAGAAACACACAAGAATATGATCCTACAGACTACGAACAAGTGGTGGTGGTGGGTGTCACAAATCCGTCAAGCAAAACTCAAATTCTTACCAGTTCTTACCCAGCAACAGGCGGTGATCAGCAACCGTTGTAGTCAAAACTCTCAAAGTTTGGATAGAGCGATTACCAGGGAGAGTCAAACGCACGACGTAGATGTATGTGGAGCTGGGAAGGCTTATACTATGGTAGCAAAAAGGGTCAGCAATAATCAATTCAGAGATGCAAAGTTGAATAAACGCTCAACGACGGTACTGTGCTGGTCCTAGGCTAGACTGTGCTAGAGACGCGAGCCTAGAACACCAACAAAATCACGGCGCGGCACGTAAACAAGGGAAAAGCACACTCTGAATTTTTTTTTTTCGCTCTTTTTTTTTGCGCTCTTTTTTTTACGCTGCTTTTTTTTGCGAAAAATCACTATAATGGCGAGTGTCTCAAAACTCTTCCTAGCTCAAACTGACAGGATGGGCACGAAATTTTTCGACCAATTTTTTTTTTCGACTGCCCGGACCCAAAAACTGGAAACGGGTCAAAAAAAACTTCCTATAATGGCACCTGTCTCAAAACACTCAGAAACACCTAAAAATAGGATAGCCAGAATTTTTTTCGAAAAATGCGTTTTCGAAAAATTTTGGGCCTAAACGGAGCGTGGCTACCAGAATTTTTTTTTTCCGAAACCTACTCCGGCAAGGAAACACGGATCGGAATCTAGATGGATCTCGAAAACAACCCTAATAAGCAAGGAACTCGGATTGGTGGTGGATATATGGTGGTGGTATATGGCAGCGGTGGTGGTAGCGGTGGTAGTATATGGATATGGATCGGTGGTGGTATATGGACACGGATTGGTGGTGGTATATGGATACGGATTCGGAGCGGTGGTGGTAGATGGCAGGGGCGATGATGATGGTGCGGCGGCGGCGTGACAACTTATGACCAGAACTCGAAACTCTAAAAGACTAGACTCTAAGACCAGCAACTAGACACGACGATGCAACCGCAAATTCAACAAAGCAAAACCCTAAAAAGATTATGCAAACGCTCAGATTGGTTCGGATATGATGAACTAACCCTAATTTTTTTTGTGGCTTTTTCGTGGACTATAGGTATGAAGAACAGACTCGATCTAAACTAC
>NW_021204853.1:0-907 GCF_002162155.2 Triticum dicoccoides
TGACTAACCACTCATATAATCCAAACTTAGTTTTAAATGCTGTTTTCCATTCATCTCCCAATTTCATACGAATTTGATGGTAGCCACTACGCAAATCAACTTTGGAGAATATTGTAGAGCCACTCAATTCATCAAGCATATCATCTAGCCTAGGAATAGGATGACGATAACGAATAGTAATATTATTAATGCCTCTACAATCAACACACATACGTGATGTACCATCCTTTTTCGGCACTAGAATAATAGGAACAGCACAAGGACTAAGGGATTCGCGTATATAACCTTTGTCGAGAAGCTCTTGTACTTGACGCATAATCTCCTTCGTCTCCTCTGGATTTGTACGGTATGGTGCACGGTTTGGCAGTGAAGCACCGGGAATTAAGTCAATCTGATGCTCAATCCCTCGAATAGGCGGTAATCCCGGTGGCACGTCTTGTGGAAAAACGTCAGTGAACTCCTGCAAAATGTTAGTGACAGCAGGAGGCAAAGAGGAAGGCACGTCCTCGAATGAAAATAATGCCTCTTTGCACACAAAAGCATAGCAAACAGATTTGCTGAAATCTAGCTCATCAATATCATATTTGGTGGCAAATAAACATGCACTTTTCAATTTAATTTCAGAAGCAACACTAGATGGTTTATTATTAGGCTTCATTTGTTGCTCAAATTCTTTTGCCACAATCTGATTTTCACTCTTATTCTTCTCCTGTTGTGCTTTATTAGCTCTATTAATATCATCTTTCAAAATGGAATCAGGAGTCATAGGAAGCAAAGTAATATTTTTATCCTTATGAACAAGAGTATAGTGATTGTTTCTACCATGGTGTACAGAATTTTTATCAAATTGCCATGGTCTACCAAGTAATAAGGAACATGCTTGCATAGGTACCACATCACAATCAAC
>NW_021204854.1:0-815 GCF_002162155.2 Triticum dicoccoides
GGCCAAAACTGCGCGTGTTGATGGCCGACATGTAAGTGCACCTTGGGGTTCGTCAATCGTGGAAATCACTCTGAGACCCCAAAACACTGAGTAATAGTCCATGAAACTGGCCAGAATCGGCCAAAACTGTGAGTGTTGATGACCGACACGTAAGCGCACCTTTGGGTGCGTCAATCATGGAAATCACTCCGAGACCCCAAAACAGTGAGTAATGGTACACGAAACGGGCCAGAATCTGCCAAAACTGCGAGTGTTGATGACCGACACGTAAGTGCACCTTGGGGTTCGTCAATCGTGGAAATCACTAAGAGACCCCGAAACAGTGAGTAATAGTACTCAAAACGGGTCAGAATCGGCCAAAACTGCGAGTGTTGATGACCGACACGTAAGCACACCTTGGGGTTCAACAACTATGCAAATCGCATCGGGACCCCTAAACGGGGAGTAATAGTCCATGAAATGGGCCAGAATCGTCCAAAACTGCGAGTGTTGATGACCGACACGTAAGCGCACCTTGGGGTTCGTCAATCGTGCAAATCACACTGAGACCCCAAAACAGTGATTAATATTCCACGAAATGGGCGAGAATCTGCCAATACTGCGAGTGTTGATGACCGACACATAAGCGCACCTTGGGGTGCGTCAATCGTGGAAATCACTCCGAGACCCCAAAACAGTGAGTAACAGTCCATGAAACGGGCCAGAATCAGCCAAGACTGTGAGTGTTGATGACCGACACGTAAGCGCACCTTGGGGTTCGTCAATCGTGGAAATCACTCAGAGACCCCAAAACAGTGAGTAATAGTACACGAAAC
>NW_021204855.1:0-896 GCF_002162155.2 Triticum dicoccoides
TGAACGAAGTTTTACGTGCTTTCATTGGACGATTTGTGGTAGTTTACTTTGATGACATATTGATTTATAGCAGATCTTTGGAAGAACATTTGGAACATTTACGTGCTGTTTTTATTGCTCTACGTGATGCATGTTTGTTTGGTAACCTTGGGAAGTGCACCTTTTGCACCGACCGAGTATCTTTTCTTGGCTATGTTGTTACTCCACAGGGAATTGAAGTTGATAAAGCCAAGATTGAAGCTATTGAGAGTTGGCCGCAGCCCAAAACGGTCACACAAGTGAGGAGTTTTCTTGGCCTCGCTGGATTCTATAGGCGTTTTGTGAGAGATTTCAGCACCATTGCTGCACCTCTCAATGAGCTTACAAAGAAAGATGTGCCTTTTCTTTGTGGTACCGCACAGGAAGAAGCCTTCACGGTATTGAAATATAAGTTGACACATGCTCCTTTACTCCAACTTCCTGATTTTAATAAGACTTTTGAGCTTGAATGTGATGCTAGTTGATGAGGACATCAATACAATTGTTACACCCACAGCCCCTGCTGCTATACATACTGGACCAATTACTAGAGCTCGTGCACGCCAACTAAATTACCAGGTACTTTCGTTTCTTGGTAATGATTCTAATGTTCATGAGAATATGATGCTGCCTAAATTGGATACATTTGTTTTGCTTACAAATGAAGGGCCTAGCTTGGAGAAGGATGAACATTGGAGCAAGAACAAGCATGGAGATGATGGCATGCGCAAGGGGAACAAGAACGGAGTTACAAGTGATGATTTCAGGACTTTGAAGCCACCATAATGGGTGCATGAAGCCTTGGACGAAATATACAAGATACCACTTCATAAATTTCGTCCCGAGGCTATTTTAGGTGCTGCGTCACCTTATTATTG
>NW_021204856.1:0-975 GCF_002162155.2 Triticum dicoccoides
TGAAGTTGATAAAGCCAAGATTGAAGCTATTGAGAGTTGGCCGCAACCCAAAACGGTCACACAAGTGAGGAGTTTTCTTGGCCTCGCTGGATTCTATAGGCGTTTTGTGAGAGATTTCAGCACCATTGCTGCACCTCTCAATGAGCTTACAAAGAAAGATGTGCCTTTTCTTTGGGGTACCGCACAGGAAGAAGCCTTCTCGGTATTGAAAGATAAGTTGACACATGCTCCTTTACTCCAACTTCCTGATTTTAATAAGACTTTTGAGCTTGAATGTGATGCTAGTGGAATTGGATTAGGCGGTGTGTTATTACAAGATGGCAAACCTGTTGCATACTTTTCTGAAAAATTGAGTGGGCCTAGTCTGAATTATTCTACTTATGATAAAGAATTATATGCTCTTGTTCGGACTTTAGAAACATGGCAACATTATTTATGGCCCAAAGAATTTGTTATACATTCTGATCATAAATCTTTGAAACATATTAAAAGTCAAGCTAAACTGAATCGTAGACATGCTAAATGGGTTGAATTAATTGAGACTTTTCCTTATGTCATTAAACACAAGAAGGGAAAAGAAAATGTTATTGCTGATGCATTGTCTCGCCGCTATACTATGCTTTCACAACTTGACTTCAAAATATTTGGTTTGGAGACCATCAAAGATCAATATGTGCATGATGCTGATTTTAAAGATGTAATGCAGAATTGTAAAGAAGGAAGAATGTGGAACAAGTTTGTTGTTAACGATGGATTTGTGTTTCGTGCTAACAAGCTATGCATTCCAGCTAGCTCCGTTCGTCTTTTGTTGTTGCAGGAGGCGCATGGAGGAGGATTAATGGGACACTTTGGCGTGAAGAAGACGGAGGACGTACTTGCTACACATTTCTTTTGGCCAAAGATGAGACGGGATGTTGAGCGTTTTATTGCTCGCTGCACTACATGTCAAAAAGCTAAGTCACGACTCAATCCTCA
>NW_021204857.1:0-1350 GCF_002162155.2 Triticum dicoccoides
CCAGCTCTAGATGGTGGGATGTGAGGGAATTCCCCATTGGCGAGTTTGTAGGTGTGGGTTGTGGCTTCGTGTTGTTTGATATAGTATGTCTTTTGAGACCTTTGTTGAATAATTAATAATATGGCTGAACAGAAACTCACTACGTAGGATGCATATACTGAGATACAGGTGATCCACCAGCACCGTGTAGTTCAGTTAATCTTGTGCTGAGTCATAATAGTGCTATCTAGATTTTTGGTAATGCTACCACGCCGGGACAAAGAAGCCAAATGTCCGTGTGTGTTTTTGTTGCGAACAATAGCAAAGAACAAGCTAGATTCTCGTTGTGATCCGCAATATTTCACTTCTCTACTTATACTGTCCAAAAAGGTGAGGAGTGTCTTTGGTCGACACTGTATGATAGTACCATCGGAGCTTCATTGGGTTTCAGTTCCATTCATACCGTTTGGTACATGACTCGTAAATTCTCCCACCAAATGAACTTATGATATGCCTTCAGTGCATTGAATTAATGCCATAGAACATTTTCCTTTGCATGTTACGGCATGCAACGCTTACTCAAATGCTCATGATATAAAAGGCTGTAGCTAGCTAGCAGAAATACAAGAGAAAAAAAGCAAAGCTAGGAGAACTGCCATGATGTTGTTTTATGTGTAGAAAAGAAAAGTTCTCAGAATGTCCTGAAAATCCACGGAGGCACTTTTTGGAATTAATAAGAACTTTTGGGCGAAAGAAATACACCAGCGGGCCCAGGTCCTATCCACGAGACAGGGGGCGCCCCCCTGTAGGGCGCGCACCCCTATCTCGTGGGCCCCCTGGAGCTCCACCGACCTCAATTCCAACTCCATATATTCCGTCTCGCGGAGAAAAAAAATAGAGAGAAAGTTTCATCGCGTTTTACGACACGGAGCCGCCGCCAAGCCCTAATCTCTTTCGGGAGGGCTGATCTGGAGTCCGTTCGGGGCTCCGGAGAGGGGGATTCGTCGCCGTCATCATCATCAACCATCCTCCATCACCAATTTCATGATTCTCACCGCCGTGCGTGAGTAATTCCATCGTAGGCTTGCTGGACGGTGATGGGTTGGATGAGATTTACCATGTAATCAAGTTAGTTTTGTTAGGGTTTCATCCCTAGTATCCACTATGTTCTGAGATTGATGTTGCTATGACTTTTCTATGCTTAATGCTTGTCACTAGGGCCCAAGTGCCATGATTTCAGATCTGAACCTATTATGTTTTCATGAATATATGTGTGTTCTTGATCCTATCTTGCAAGTCTATAGTCACCTATTATGTGTTATGATCCGACAACCCCGAAGTGACAATAATCGGGATACTTCTCGGTGATGA